>NW_024396999.1:0-99202 GCF_905163445.1 Pararge aegeria | reverse complement strand
ATAATAAAAGACCACCACTTTTATAGAGACATAACGCCACATAATTATAAAAAGTATAGTGTGTGGATCTAATCAACCACCACTGGCACCAGACCCTCAATGCCCTTAAATTTTACCTCGTTAAAATATTTAAAGTGTACTCATTCCGATTGCGAGACCTCGTAAGAGTCCCGTATCGTTATTTTTCGTCACTACCTACCCGTACCTCCCCCCTGTGCGGGGTACAATATTGATATGATATTAAAATAATACCATTAATAAATAACATAATAAAAGACCACCACTTTTATAGAGACATAACGCCACTGTGTGGCGCCGCCATCAGTCTCCTTAGACTCGGTACTTTGTCGTCGCCGTCGACTTCGCACCTTCGCCCCATATAGTAGTGGCGCGGCGCGACGGGCCTAATGTGTAAGTGAAAAAAAAAAAAAAAAATTAAATTAATTGTTATTTTACAATATCTTCTAATATGAATAAGAGTACTTTGTATTGGTACGTTTTGTTTTTTGTTTTTTTTTTTTTAAACGGAACTGAACCTAAGTGACCGGCCTGCGGCCGGGCACCCGTCTTATTCATGTTCTAACCTAACCTAAACTATCCAAACCTTTTAAAACTAGTTTGGATTCCTTTAGACCTCAGCCCACCGGCAACTACGACTAACTAAACACTGATCTAGCTATCTGGCTTTCATCAGTTTTTATTAATGCATATATTCACATTAAATCTTGAATCTAAAGTCTAAAGGTGTCAAAACTAGATTTAGGTTAGGTTAGGTTAGAACATGAATACGAGGGGTGCCCGGCCACAGGCCGGGCACTTGGGTTCAGTTCAGTCAAAAATTATATATTATTTACTATTATTTATATTTGAATGAGAATGAAAAATAGCAATTATTTTGAATAGTTTTCAGAATGAGACAGACGGGTGTGGTAGGGTAAAATCTCCAATTTAAAGTTCTCTTATTGCGTATATGTTATGTGTGTTTGCATAGTAGTTTACTATAATGGTAAGCGGTTCGTGTAACGATCTTGCGCGTCTATATTTACAAGTGTGTGGGCAGTTCGTGTATTGATTATTCGATGACGGGACCTCGTAAGAGTCCCGTATCGTTATTTTTCGTCACTACCTACCCGTACCTCCCCCCCCGTGCAGGGAGTGGGTAATTTGCGCGCCTGCTGCCTTCCTTGGATGTGGTAGCAGTTTCTCAGGCTCCCTCACCGGAATCGAACCCTGATTCCCCGTTACCCGCGACAGACAATGGTAGTCGCAGAAACTCATTCCGATTACGAGACCTCGTAAGAGTCCCGTATCGTTATTTTTCGTCACTACCTACCCGTACCTCCCCCCTGTGCGGGGTACAATATTGATATGATATTAAAATAATACCATTAATAAATAACATAATAAAAGACCACCACTTTTATAGAGACATAACGCCACTGTGTGGCGCCGCCATCAGTCTCCTTAGACTCGGTACTTTGTCGTCGCCGTCGACTTCGCACCTTCGCCCCATATAGTAGTGGCGCGGCGCGACGGGCCTAATGTGTAAGTGAAAAAAAAAAAAAAAAATTAAATTAATTGTTATTTTACAATATCTTCTAATATGAATAAGAGTACTTTGTATTGGTACGTTTTGTTTTTTGTTTTTTTTTTTTTTAAACGGAACTGAACCTAAGTGACCGGCCTGCGGCCGGGCACCCGTCTTATTCATGTTCTAACCTAACCTAAACTATCCAAACCTTTTAAAACTAGTTTGGATTCCTTTAGACCTCAGCCCACCGGCAACTACGACTAACTAAACACTGATCTAGCTATCTGGCTTTCATCAGTTTTTATTAATGCATATATTCACATTAAATCTTGAATCTAAAGTCTAAAGGTGTCAAAACTAGATTTAGGTTAGGTTAGGTTAGAACATGAATACGAGGGGTGCCCGGCCACAGGCCGGGCACTTGGGTTCAGTTCAGTCAAAAATTATATATTATTTACTATTATTTATATTTGAATGAGAATGAAAAATAGCAATTATTTTGAATAGTTTTCAGAATGAGACAGACGGGTGTGGTAGGGTAAAATCTCCAATTTAAAGTTCTCTTATTGCGTATATGTTATGTGTGTTTGCATAGTAGTTTACTATAATGGTAAGCGGTTCGTGTAACGATCTTGCGCGTCTATATTTACAAGTGTGTGGGCAGTTCGTGTATTGATTATTCGATGACGGGACCTCGTAAGAGTCCCGTATCGTTATTTTTCGTCACTACCTACCCGTACCTCCCCCCCCGTGCAGGGAGTGGGTAATTTGCGCGCCTGCTGCCTTCCTTGGATGTGGTAGCAGTTTCTCAGGCTCCCTCACCGGAATCGAACCCTGATTCCCCGTTACCCGCGACAGACAATGGCAGTCGCAGAAACTCATTCCGATTACGAGACCTCGTAAGAGTCCCGTATCGTTATTTTTCGTCACTACCTACCCCCCTACCTCCCCCCGTGCGGGGTACAATATTGATATGATATTAAAAAAATACCATTAATAAATAACATAATAAAAGACCACCACTTT
The DNA here is from genome assembly GCF_905163445.1 of Pararge aegeria. Lineage (NCBI taxonomy): Eukaryota > Metazoa > Arthropoda > Insecta > Lepidoptera > Nymphalidae > Pararge > Pararge aegeria. The sequence continues at coordinate 96,645 of NW_024396999.1, read as the reverse complement.
TATAGAGACATAACGCCACATAATTATAAAAAGTATAGTGTGTGGATCTAATCAACCACCACTGGCACCAGACCCTCAATGCCCTTTAATTTTACCTCGTTAAAATATTTAAAGTGTACTCATTCCGATTGCGAGACCTCGTAAGAGTCCCGTATCGTTATTTTTCGTCACTACCTACCCGTACCTCCCCCCTGTGCGGGGTACAATATTGATATGATATTAAAATAATACCATTAATAAATAACATAATAAAAGACCACCACTTTTATAGAGACATAACGCCACTGTGTGGCGCCGCCATCAGTCTCCTTAGACTCGGTACTTTGTCGTCGCCGTCGACTTCGCACCTTCGCCCCATATAGTAGTGGCGCGGCGCGACGGGCCTAATGTGTAAGTGAAAAAAAAAAAAAAAAATTAAATTAATTGTTATTTTACAATATCTTCTAATATGAATAAGAGTACTTTGTATTGGTACGTTTTGTTTTTTGTTTTTTTTTTTTTAAACGGAACTGAACCTAAGTGACCGGCCTGCGGCCGGGCACCCGTCTTATTCATGTTCTAACCTAACCTAACCTATCCAAACCTTTTAAAACTAGTTTGGATTCCTTTAGACCTCAGCCCACCGGCAACTACGACTAACTAAACACTGATCTAGCTATCTGGCTTTCATCAGTGCATCAACAGCAGCATAACTAGTATTAAAATAGTAATGAGTTTTTATTAATGCATATATTCACATTAAATCTTGAATCTAAAGTCTAAAGGTGTCAAAACTAGATTTAGGTTAGGTTAGGTTAGAACATGAATACGAGGGGTGCCCGGCCACAGGCCGGGCACTTGGGTTCAGTTCAGTCAAAAATTATATATTATTTACTATTATTTATATTTGAATGAGAATGAAAAATAGCAATTATTTTGAATAGTTTTCAGAATGAGACAGACGGGTGTGGTAGGGTAAAATCTCCAATTTAAAGTTCTCTTATTGCGTATATGTTATGTGTGTTTGCATAGTAGTTTACTATAATGGTAAGCGGTTCGTGTAACGATCTTGCGCGTCTATATTTACAAGTGTGTGGGCAGTTCGTGTATTGATTATTCGATGACGGGACCTCGTAAGAGTCCCGTATCGTTATTTTTCGTCACTACCTACCCGTACCTCCCCCCCCGTGCAGGGAGTGGGTAATTTGCGCGCCTGCTGCCTTCCTTGGATGTGGTAGCAGTTTCTCAGGCTCCCTCACCGGAATCGAACCCTGATTCCCCGTTACCCGCGACAGACAATGGTAGTCGCAGAAACTCATTCCGATTACGAGACCTCGTAAGAGTCCCGTATCGTTATTTTTCGTCACTACCTACCCGTACCTCCCCCCTGTGCGGGGTACAATATTGATATGATATTAAAATAATACCATTAATAAATAACATAATAAAAGACCACCACTTTTATAGAGACATAACGCCACTGTGTGGCGCCGCCATCAGTCTCCTTAGACTCGGTACTTTGTCGTCGCCGTCGACTTCGCACCTTCGCCCCATATAGTAGTGGCGCGGCGCGACGGGCCTAATGTGTAAGTGAAAAAAAAAAAAAAAAATTAAATTAATTGTTATTTTACAATATCTTCTAATATGAATAAGAGTACTTTGTATTGGTACGTTTTGTTTTTTGTTTTTTTTTTTTTAAACGGAACTGAACCTAAGTGACCGGCCTGCGGCCGGGCACCCGTCTTATTCATGTTCTAACCTAACCTAAACTATCCAAACCTTTTAAAACTAGTTTGGATTCCTTTAGACCTCAGCCCACCGGCAACTACGACTAACTAAACACTGATCTAGCTATCTGGCTTTCATCAGTTTTTATTAATGCATATATTCACATTAAATCTTGAATCTAAAGTCTAAAGGTGTCAAAACTAGATTTAGGTTAGGTTAGGTTAGAACATGAATACGAGGGGTGCCCGGCCACAGGCCGGGCACTTGGGTTCAGTTCAGTCAAAAATTATATATTATTTACTATTATTTATATTTGAATGAGAATGAAAAATAGCAATTATTTTGAATAGTTTTCAGAATGAGACAGACGGGTGTGGTAGGGTAAAATCTCCAATTTAAAGTTCTCTTATTGCGTATATGTTATGTGTGTTTGCATAGTAGTTTACTATAATGGTAAGCGGTTCGTGTAACGATCTTGCGCGTCTATATTTACAAGTGTGTGGGCAGTTCGTGTATTGATTATTCGATGACGGGACCTCGTAAGAGTCCCGTATCGTTATTTTTCGTCACTACCTACCCGTACCTCCCCCCCCGTGCAGGGAGTGGGTAATTTGCGCGCCTGCTGCCTTCCTTGGATGTGGTAGCAGTTTCTCAGGCTCCCTCACCGGAATCGAACCCTGATTCCCCGTTACCCGCGACAGACAATGGCAGTCGCAGAAACTCATTCCGATTACGAGACCTCGTAAGAGTCCCGTATCGTTATTTTTCGTCACTACCTACCCCCCTACCTCCCCCCGTGCGGGGTACAATATTGATATGATATTAAAAAAATACCATTAATAAATAACATAATAAAAGACCACCACTTTTATAGAGACATAACGCCACATAATTATAAAAAGTATAGTGTGTGGATCTAATCAACCACCACTGGCACCAGACCCTCAATGCCCTTTAATTTTACCTCGTTAAAATATTTAAAGTGTACTCATTCCGATTGCGAGACCTCGTAAGAGTCCCGTATCGTTATTTTTCGTCACTACCTACCCGTACCTCCCCCCTGTGCGGGGTACAATATTGATATGATATTAAAATAATACCATTAATAAATAACATAATAAAAGACCACCACTTTTATAGAGACATAACGCCACTGTGTGGCGCCGCCATCAGTCTCCTTAGACTCGGTACTTTGTCGTCGCCGTCGACTTCGCACCTTCGCCCCATATAGTAGTGGCGCGGCGCGACGGGCCTAATGTGTAAGTGAAAAAAAAAAAAAAAAATTAAATTAATTGTTATTTTACAATATCTTCTAATATGAATAAGAGTACTTTGTATTGGTACGTTTTGTTTTTTGTTTTTTTTTTTTTAAACGGAACTGAACCTAAGTGACCGGCCTGCGGCCGGGCACCCGTCTTATTCATGTTCTAACCTAACCTAACCTATCCAAACCTTTTAAAACTAGTTTGGATTCCTTTAGACCTCAGCCCACCGGCAACTACGACTAACTAAACACTGATCTAGCTATCTGGCTTTCATCAGTGCATCAACAGCAGCATAACTAGTATTAAAATAGTAATGAGTTTTTATTAATGCATATATTCACATTAAATCTTGAATCTAAAGTCTAAAGGTGTCAAAACTAGATTTAGGTTAGGTTAGGTTAGAACATGAATACGAGGGGTGCCCGGCCACAGGCCGGGCACTTGGGTTCAGTTCAGTCAAAAATTATATATTATTTACTATTATTTATATTTGAATGAGAATGAAAAATAGCAATTATTTTGAATAGTTTTCAGAATGAGACAGACGGGTGTGGTAGGGTAAAATCTCCAATTTAAAGTTCTCTTATTGCGTATATGTTATGTATGTTTGCATAGTAGTTTACTATAATGGTAAGCGGTTCGTGTAACGATCTTGCGCGTCTATATTTACAAGTGTGTGGGCAGTTCGTGTATTGATTATTCGATGACGGGACCTCGTAAGAGTCCCGTATCGTTATTTTTCGTCACTACCTACCCGTACCTCCCCCCCCGTGCAGGGAGTGGGTAATTTGCGCGCCTGCTGCCTTCCTTGGATGTGGTAGCAGTTTCTCAGGCTCCCTCACCGGAATCGAACCCTGATTCCCCGTTACCCGCGACAGACAATGGTAGTCGCAGAAACTCATTCCGATTACGAGACCTCGTAAGAGTCCCGTATCGTTATTTTTCGTCACTACCTACCCCCCTACCACCCCCCGTGCGGGGTACAATATTGATATGATATTAAAAAAATACCATTAATAAATAACATAATAAAAGACCACCACTTTATAGAGACATAACGCCACTGTGTGGCGCCGCCATCAGTCTCCTTAGACTCGGTACTTTGTCGTCGCCGTCGACTTCGCACCTTCGCCCCATATAGTAGTGGCGCGGCGCGACGGGCCTAATGTGTAAGTGAAAAAAAAAAAAAAAAATTAAATTAATTGTTATTTTACAATATCTTCTAATATGAATAAGAGTACTTTGTATTGGTACGTTTTGTTTTTTGTTTTTTTTTTTTTAAACGGAACTGAACCTAAGTGACCGGCCTGCGGCCGGGCACCCGTCTTATTCATGTTCTAACCTAACCTAACCTATCCAAACCTTTTAAAACTAGTTTGGATTCCTTTAGACCTCAGCCCACCGGCAACTACGACTAACTAAACACTGATCTAGCTATCTGGCTTTCATCAGTGCATCAACAGCAGCATAACTAGTATTAAAATAGTAATGAGTTTTTATTAATGCATATATTCACATTAAATCTTGAATCTAAAGTCTAAAGGTGTCAAAACTAGATTTAGGTTAGGTTAGGTTAGAACATGAATACGAGGGGTGCCCGGCCACAGGCCGGGCACTTGGGTTCAGTTCAGTCAAAAATTATATATTATTTACTATTATTTATATTTGAATGAGAATGAAAAATAGCAATTATTTTGAATAGTTTTCAGAATGAGACAGACGGGTGTGGTAGGGTAAAATCTCCAATTTAAAGTTCTCTTATTGCGTATATGTTATGTGTGTTTGCATAGTAGTTTACTATAATGGTAAGCGGTTCGTGTAACGATCTTGCGCGTCTATATTTACAAGTGTGTGGGCAGTTCGTGTATTGATTATTCGATGACGGGACCTCGTAAGAGTCCCGTATCGTTATTTTTCGTCACTACCTACCCGTACCTCCCCCCCCGTGCAGGGAGTGGGTAATTTGCGCGCCTGCTGCCTTCCTTGGATGTGGTAGCAGTTTCTCAGGCTCCCTCACCGGAATCGAACCCTGATTCCCCGTTACCCGCGACAGACAATGGTAGTCGCAGAAACTCATTCCGATTACGAGACCTCGTAAGAGTCCCGTATCGTTATTTTTCGTCACTACCTACCCCCCCCTACCTCCCCCCGTGCGGGGTACAATATTGATATGATATTAAAAAAATACCATTAATAAATAACATAATAAAAGACCACCACTTTTATAGAGACATAACGCCACATAATTATAAAAAGTATAGTGTGTGGATCTAATCAACCACCACTGGCACCAGACCCTCAATGCCCTTAAATTTTACCTCGTTAAAATATTTAAAGTGTACTCATTCCGATTGCGAGACCTCGTAAGAGTCCCGTATCGTTATTTTTCGTCACTACCTACCCGTACCTCCCCCCTGTGCGGGGTACAATATTGATATGATATTAAAATAATACCATTAATAAATAACATAATAAAAGACCACCACTTTTATAGAGACATAACGCCACTGTGTGGCGCCGCCATCAGTCTCCTTAGACTCGGTACTTTGTCGTCGCCGTCGACTTCGCACCTTCGCCCCATATAGTAGTGGCGCGGCGCGACGGGCCTAATGTGTAAGTGAAAAAAAAAAAAAAAAATTAAATTAATTGTTATTTTACAATATCTTCTAATATGAATAAGAGTACTTTGTATTGGTACGTTTTGTTTTTTGTTTTTTTTTTTTAAACGGAACTGAACCTAAGTGACCGGCCTGCGGCCGGGCACCCGTCTTATTCATGTTCTAACCTAACCTAACCTATCCAAACCTTTTAAAACTAGTTTGGATTCCTTTAGACCTCAGCCCACCGGCAACTACGACTAACTAAACACTGATCTAGCTATCTGGCTTTCATCAGTGCATCAACAGCAGCATAACTAGTATTAAAATAGTAATGAGTTTTTATTAATGCATATATTCACATTAAATCTTGAATCTAAAGTCTAAAGGTGTCAAAACTAGATTTAGGTTAGGTTAGGTTAGAACATGAATACGAGGGGTGCCCGGCCACAGGCCGGGCACTTGGGTTCAGTTCAGTCAAAAATTATATATTATTTACTATTATTTATATTTGAATGAGAATGAAAAATAGCAATTATTTTGAATAGTTTTCAGAATGAGACAGACGGGTGTGGTAGGGTAAAATCTCCAATTTAAAGTTCTCTTATTGCGTATATGTTATGTGTGTTTGCATAGTAGTTTACTATAATGGTAAGCGGTTCGTGTAACGATCTTGCGCGTCTATATTTACAAGTGTGTGGGCAGTTCGTGTATTGATTATTCGATGACGGGCCCTCGTAAGAGTCCCGTATCGTTATTTTTCGTCACTACCTACCCGTACCTCCCCCCCCGTGCAGGGAGTGGGTAATTTGCGCGCCTGCTGCCTTCCTTGGATGTGGTAGCAGTTTCTCAGGCTCCCTCACCGGAATCGAACCCTGATTCCCCGTTACCCGCGACAGACAATGGTAGTCGCAGAAACTCATTCCGATTACGAGACCTCGTAAGAGTCCCGTATCGTTATTTTTCGTCACTACCTACCCCCCCCTACCTCCCCCCGTGCGGGGTACAATATTGATATGATATTAAAAAAATACCATTAATAAATAACATAATAAAAGACCACCACTTTTATAGAGACATAACGCCACATAATTATAAAAAGTATAGTGTGTGGATCTAATCAACCACCACTGGCACCAGACCCTCAATGCCCTTAAATTTTACCTCGTTAAAATATTTAAAGTGTACTCATTCCGATTGCGAGACCTCGTAAGAGTCCCGTATCGTTATTTTTCGTCACTACCTACCCGTACCTCCCCCCTGTGCGGGGTACAATATTGATATGATATTAAAATAATACCATTAATAAATAACATAATAAAAGACCACCACTTTTATAGAGACATAACGCCACTGTGTGGCGCCGCCATCAGTCTCCTTAGACTCGGTACTTTGTCGTCGCCGTCGACTTCGCACCTTCGCCCCATATAGTAGTGGCGCGGCGCGACGGGCCTAATGTGTAAGTGAAAAAAAAAAAAAAAAATTAAATTAATTGTTATTTTACAATATCTTCTAATATGAATAAGAGTACTTTGTATTGGTACGTTTTGTTTTTTGTTTTTTTTTTTTAAACGGAACTGAACCTAAGTGACCGGCCTGCGGCCGGGCACCCGTCTTATTCATGTTCTAACCTAACCTGACCTATCCAAACCTTTTAAAACTAGTTTGGATTCCTTTAGACCTCAGCCCACCGGCAACTACGACTAACTAAACACTGATCTAGCTATCTGGCTTTCATCAGTGCATCAACAGCAGCATAACTAGTATTAAAATAGTAATGAGTTTTTATTAATGCATATATTCACATTAAATCTTGAATCTAAAGTCTAAAGGTGTCAAAACTAGATTTAGGTTAGGTTAGGTTAGAACATGAATACGAGGGGTGCCCGGCCACAGGCCGGGCACTTGGGTTCAGTTCAGTCAAAAATTATATATTATTTACTATTATTTATATTTGAATGAGAATGAAAAATAGCAATTATTTTGAATAGTTTTCAGAATGAGACAGACGGGTGTGGTAGGGTAAAATCTCCAATTTAAAGTTCTCTTATTGCGTATATGTTATGTGTGTTTGCATAGTAGTTTACTATAATGGTAAGCGGTTCGTGTAACGATCTTGCGCGTCTATATTTACAAGTGTGTGGGCAGTTCGTGTATTGATTATTCGATGACGGGCCCTCGTAAGAGTCCCGTATCGTTATTTTTCGTCACTACCTACCCGTACCTCCCCCCCCGTGCAGGGAGTGGGTAATTTGCGCGCCTGCTGCCTTCCTTGGATGTGGTAGCAGTTTCTCAGGCTCCCTCACCGGAATCGAACCCTGATTCCCCGTTACCCGCGACAGACAATGGTAGTCGCAGAAACTCATTCCGATTACGAGACCTCGTAAGAGTCCCGTATCGTTATTTTTCGTCACTACCTACCCCCCTACCTCCCCCCGTGCGGGGTACAATATTGATATGATATTAAAAAAATACCATTAATAAATAACATAATAAAAGACCACCACTTTTATAGAGACATAACGCCACATAATTATAAAAAGTATAGTGTGTGGATCTAATCAACCACCACTGGCACCAGACCCTCAATGCCCTTAAATTTTACCTCGTTAAAATATTTAAAGTGTACTCATTCCGATTGCGAGACCTCGTAAGAGTCCCGTATCGTTATTTTTCGTCACTACCTACCCGTACCTCCCCCCTGTGCGGGGTACAATATTGATATGATATTAAAATAATACCATTAATAAATAACATAATAAAAGACCACCACTTTTATAGAGACATAACGCCACTGTGTGGCGCCGCCATCAGTCTCCTTAGACTCGGTACTTTGTCGTCGCCGTCGACTTCGCACCTTCGCCCCATATAGTAGTGGCGCGGCGCGACGGGCCTAATGTGTAAGTGAAAAAAAAAAAAAAAAATTAAATTAATTGTTATTTTACAATATCTTCTAATATGAATAAGAGTACTTTGTATTGGTACGTTTTGTTTTTTGTTTTTTTTTTTTTAAACGGAACTGAACCTAAGTGACCGGCCTGCGGCCGGGCACCCGTCTTATTCATGTTCTAACCTAACCTAACCTATCCAAACCTTTTAAAACTAGTTTGGATTCCTTTAGACCTCAGCCCACCGGCAACTACGACTAACTAAACACTGATCTAGCTATCTGGCTTTCATCAGTGCATCAACAGCAGCATAACTAGTATTAAAATAGTAATGAGTTTTTATTAATGCATATATTCACATTAAATCTTGAATCTAAAGTCTAAAGGTGTCAAAACTAGATTTAGGTTAGGTTAGGTTAGAACATGAATACGAGGGGTGCCCGGCCACAGGCCGGGCACTTGGGTTCAGTTCAGTCAAAAATTATATATTATTTACTATTATTTATATTTGAATGAGAATGAAAAATAGCAATTATTTTGAATAGTTTTCAGAATGAGACAGACGGGTGTGGTAGGGTAAAATCTCCAATTTAAAGTTCTCTTATTGCGTATATGTTATGTGTGTTTGCATAGTAGTTTACTATAATGGTAAGCGGTTCGTGTAACGATCTTGCGCGTCTATATTTACAAGTGTGTGGGCAGTTCGTGTATTGATTATTCGATGACGGGCCCTCGTAAGAGTCCCGTATCGTTATTTTTCGTCACTACCTACCCGTACCTCCCCCCCCGTGCAGGGAGTGGGTAATTTGCGCGCCTGCTGCCTTCCTTGGATGTGGTAGCAGTTTCTCAGGCTCCCTCACCGGAATCGAACCCTGATTCCCCGTTACCCGCGACAGACAATGGTAGTCGCAGAAACTCATTCCGATTACGAGACCTCGTAAGAGTCCCGTATCGTTATTTTTCGTCACTACCTACCCCCCTACCTCCCCCCGTGCGGGGTACAATATTGATATGATATTAAAAAAATACCATTAATAAATAACATAATAAAAGACCACCACTTTTATAGAGACATAACGCCACATAATTATAAAAAGTATAGTGTGTGGATCTAATCAACCACCACTGGCACCAGACCCTCAATGCCCTTAAATTTTACCTCGTTAAAATATTTAAAGTGTACTCATTCCGATTGCGAGACCTCGTAAGAGTCCCGTATCGTTATTTTTCGTCACTACCTACCCGTACCTCCCCCCTGTGCGGGGTACAATATTGATATGATATTAAAATAATACCATTAATAAATAACATAATAAAAGACCACCACTTTTATAGAGACATAACGCCACTGTGTGGCGCCGCCATCAGTCTCCTTAGACTCGGTACTTTGTCGTCGCCGTCGACTTCGCACCTTCGCCCCATATAGTAGTGGCGCGGCGCGACGGGCCTAATGTGTAAGTGAAAAAAAAAAAAAAAAATTAAATTAATTGTTATTTTACAATATCTTCTAATATGAATAAGAGTACTTTGTATTGGTACGTTTTGTTTTTGGTTTTTTTTTTTTTAAACGGAACTGAACCTAAGTGACCGGCCTGCGGCCGGGCACCCGTCTTATTCATGTTCTAACCTAACCTAACCTATCCAAACCTTTTAAAACTAGTTTGGATTCCTTTAGACCTCAGCCCACCGGCAACTACGACTAACTAAACACTGATCTAGCTATCTGGCTTTCATCAGTGCATCAACAGCAGCATAACTAGTATTAAAATAGTAATGAGTTTTTATTAATGCATATATTCACATTAAATCTTGAATCTAAAGTCTAAAGGTGTCAAAACTAGATTTAGGTTAGGTTAGGTTAGAACATGAATACGAGGGGTGCCCGGCCACAGGCCGGGCACTTGGGTTCAGTTCAGTCAAAAATTATATATTATTTACTATTATTTATATTTGAATGAGAATGAAAAATAGCAATTATTTTGAATAGTTTTCAGAATGAGACAGACGGGTGTGGTAGGGTAAAATCTCCAATTTAAAGTTCTCTTATTGCGTATATGTTATGTGTGTTTGCATAGTAGTTTACTATAATGGTAAGCGGTTCGTGTAACGATCTTGCGCGTCTATATTTACAAGTGTGTGGGCAGTTCGTGTATTGATTATTCGATGACGGGACCTCGTAAGAGTCCCGTATCGTTATTTTTCGTCACTACCTACCCGTACCTCCCCCCCCGTGCAGGGAGTGGGTAATTTGCGCGCCTGCTGCCTTCCTTGGATGTGGTAGCAGTTTCTCAGGCTCCCTCACCGGAATCGAACCCTGATTCCCCGTTACCCGCGACAGACAATGGTAGTCGCAGAAACTCATTCCGATTACGAGACCTCGTAAGAGTCCCGTATCGTTATTTTTCGTCACTACCTACCCCCCTACCTCCCCCCGTGCGGGGTACAATATTGATATGATATTAAAAAAATACCATTAATAAATAACATAATAAAAGACCACCACTTTTATAGAGACATAACGCCACATAATTATAAAAAGTATAGTGTGTGGATCTAATCAACCACCACTGGCACCAGACCCTCAATGCCCTTTAATTTTACCTCGTTAAAATATTTAAAGTGTACTCATTCCGATTGCGAGACCTCGTAAGAGTCCCGTATCGTTATTTTTCGTCACTACCTACCCGTACCTCCCCCCTGTGCGGGGTACAATATTGATATGATATTAAAATAATACCATTAATAAATAACATAATAAAAGACCACCACTTTTATAGAGACATAACGCCACTGTGTGGCGCCGCCATCAGTCTCCTTAGACTCGGTACTTTGTCGTCGCCGTCGACTTCGCACCTTCGCCCCATATAGTAGTGGCGCGGCGCGACGGGCCTAATGTGTAAGTGAAAAAAAAAAAAAAAAATTAAATTAATTGTTATTTTACAATATCTTCTAATATGAATAAGAGTACTTTGTATTGGTACGTTTTGTTTTTTGTTTTTTTTTTTTTAAACGGAACTGAACCTAAGTGACCGGCCTGCGGCCGGGCACCCGTCTTATTCATGTTCTAACCTAACCTAACCTATCCAAACCTTTTAAAACTAGTTTGGATTCCTTTAGACCTCAGCCCACCGGCAACTACGACTAACTAAACACTGATCTAGCTATCTGGCTTTCATCAGTTTTTATTAATGCATATATTCACATTAAATCTTGAATCTAAAGTCTAAAGGTGTCAAAACTAGATTTAGGTTAGGTTAGGTTAGAACATGAATACGAGGGGTGCCCGGCCACAGGCTGGGCACTTGGGTTCAGTTCAGTCAAAAATTATATATTATTTACTATTATTTATATTTGAATGAGAATGAAAAATAGCAATTATTTTGAATAGTTTTCAGAATGAGACAGACGGGTGTGGTAGGGTTAAATCTCCAATTTAAAGTTCTCTTATTGCGTATATGTTATGTGTGTTTGCATAGTAGTTTACTATAATGGTAAGCGGTTCGTGTAACGATCTTGCGCGTCTATATTTACAAGTGTGTGGGCAGTTCGTGTATTGATTATTCGATGACGGGACCTCGTAAGAGTCCCGTATCGTTATTTTTCGTCACTACCTACCCGTACCTCCCCCCCCGTGCAGGGAGTGGGTAATTTGCGCGCCTGCTGCCTTCCTTGGATGTGGTAGCAGTTTCTCAGGCTCCCTCACCGGAATCGAACCCTGATTCCCCGTTACCCGCGACAGACAATGGTAGTCGCAGAAACTCATTCCGATTACGAGACCTCGTAAGAGTCCCGTATCGTTATTTTTCGTCACTACCTACCCCCCCCTACCTCCCCCCGTGCGGGGTACAATATTGATATGATATTAAAAAAATACCATTAATAAATAACATAATAAAAGACCACCACTTTTATAGAGACATAACGCCACATAATTATAAAAAGTATAGTGTGTGGATCTAATCAACCACCACTGGCACCAGACCCTCAATGCCCTTAAATTTTACCTCGTTAAAATATTTAAAGTGTACTCATTCCGATTGCGAGACCTCGTAAGAGTCCCGTATCGTTATTTTTCGTCACTACCTACCCGTACCTCCCCCCTGTGCGGGGTACAATATTGATATGATATTAAAATAATACCATTAATAAATAACATAATAAAAGACCACCACTTTTATAGAGACATAACGCCACTGTGTGGCGCCGCCATCAGTCTCCTTAGACTCGGTACTTTGTCGTCGCCGTCGACTTCGCACCTTCGCCCCATATAGTAGTGGCGCGGCGCGACGGGCCTAATGTGTAAGTGAAATAAAAAAAAAAAAATTAAATTAATTGTTATTTTACAATATCTTCTAATATGAATAAGAGTACTTTGTATTGGTACGTTTTGTTTTTTGTTTTTTTTTTTTAAACGGAACTGAACCTAAGTGACCGGCCTGCGGCCGGGCACCCGTCTTATTCATGTTCTAACCTAACCTAACCTATCCAAACCTTTTAAAACTAGTTTGGATTCCTTTAGACCTCAGCCCACCGGCAACTACGACTAACTAAACACTGATCTAGCTATCTGGCTTTCATCAGTGCATCAACAGCAGCATAACTAGTATTAAAATAGTAATGAGTTTTTATTAATGCATATATTCACATTAAATCTTGAATCTAAAGTCTAAAGGTGTCAAAACTAGATTTAGGTTAGGTTAGGTTAGAACATGAATACGAGGGGTGCCCGGCCACAGGCCGGGCACTTGGGTTCAGTTCAGTCAAAAATTATATATTATTTACTATTATTTATATTTGAATGAGAATGAAAAATAGCAATTATTTTGAATAGTTTTCAGAATGAGACAGACGGGTGTGGTAGGGTAAAATCTCCAATTTAAAGTTCTCTTATTGCGTATATGTTATGTGTGTTTGCATAGTAGTTTACTATAATGGTAAGCGGTTCGTGTAACGATCTTGCGCGTCTATATTTACAAGTGTGTGGGCAGTTCGTGTATTGATTATTCGATGACGGGACCTCGTAAGAGTCCCGTATCGTTATTTTTCGTCACTACCTACCCGTACCTCCCCCCCCCGTGCAGGGAGTGGGTAATTTGCGCGCCTGCTGCCTTCCTTGGATGTGGTAGCAGTTTCTCAGGCTCCCTCACCGGAATCGAACCCTGATTCCCCGTTACCCGCGACAGACAATGGTAGTCGCAGAAACTCATTCCGATTACGAGACCTCGTAAGAGTCCCGTATCGTTATTTTTCGTCACTACCTACCCCCCTACCTCCCCCCGTGCGGGGTACAATATTGATATGATATAAAAAAAATACCATTAATAAATAACATAATAAAAGACCACCACTTTTATAGAGACATAACGCCACATAATTATAAAAAGTATAGTGTGTGGATCTAATCAACCACCACTGGCACCAGACCCTCAATGCCCTTAAATTTTACCTCGTTAAAATATTTAAAGTGTACTCATTCCGATTGCGAGACCTCGTAAGAGTCCCGTATCGTTATTTTTCGTCACTACCTACCCGTACCTCCCCCCTGTGCGGGGTACAATATTGATATGATATTAAAATAATACCATTAATAAATAACATAATAAAAGACCACCACTTTTATAGAGACATAACGCCACTGTGTGGCGCCGCCATCAGTCTCCTTAGACTCGGTACTTTGTCGTCGCCGTCGACTTCGCACCTTCGCCCCATATAGTAGTGGCGCGGCGCGACGGGCCTAATGTGTAAGTGAAAAAAAAAAAAAAAAATTAAATTAATTGTTATTTTACAATATCTTCTAATATGAATAAGAGTACTTTGTATTGGTACGTTTTGTTTTTTGTTTTTTTTTTTTTTAAACGGAACTGAACCTAAGTGACCGGCCTGCGGCCGGGCACCCGTCTTATTCATGTTCTAACCTAACCTAACCTATCCAAACCTTTTAAAACTAGTTTGGATTCCTTTAGACCTCAGCCCACCGGCAACTACGACTAACTAAACACTGATCTAGCTATCTGGCTTTCATCAGTGCATCAACAGCAGCATAACTAGTATTAAAATAGTAATGAGTTTTTATTAATGCATATATTCACATTAAATCTTGAATCTAAAGTCTAAAGGTGTCAAAACTAGATTTAGGTTAGGTTAGGTTAGAACATGAATACGAGGGGTGCCCGGCCACAGGCCGGGCACTTGGGTTCAGTTCAGTCAAAAATTATATATTATTTACTATTATTTATATTTGAATGAGAATGAAAAATAGCAATTATTTTGAATAGTTTTCAGAATGAGACAGACGGGTGTGGTAGGGTAAAATCTCCAATTTAAAGTTCTCTTATTGCGTATATGTTATGTGTGTTTGCATAGTAGTTTACTATAATGGTAAGCGGTTCGTGTAACGATCTTGCGCGTCTATATTTACAAGTGTGTGGGCAGTTCGTGTATTGATTATTCGATGACGGGCCCTCGTAAGAGTCCCGTATCGTTATTTTTCGTCACTACCTACCCGTACCTCCCCCCCCGTGCAGGGAGTGGGTAATTTACGCGCCTGCTGCCTTCCTTGGATGTGGTAGCAGTTTCTCAGGCTCCCTCACCGGAATCGAACCCTGATTCCCCGTTACCCGCGACAGACAATGGTAGTCGCAGAAACTCATTCCGATTACGAGACCTCGTAAGAGTCCCGTATCGTTATTTTTCGTCACTACCTACCCACCTACCTCCCCCCGTGCGGGGTACAATATTGATATGATATTAAAAAAATACCATTAATAAATAACATAATAAAAGACCACCACTTTTATAGAGACATAACGCCACATAATTATAAAAAGTATAGTGTGTGGATCTAATCAACCACCACTGGCACCAGACCCTCAATGCCCTTAAATTTTACCTCGTTAAAATATTTAAAGTGTACTCATTCCGATTGCGAGACCTCGTAAGAGTCCCGTATCGCTATTTTTCGTCACTACCTACCCGTACCTCCCCCCTGTGCGGGGTACAATATTGATATGATATTAAAATAATACCATTAATAAATAACATAATAAAAGACCACCACTTTTATAGAGACATAACGCCACTGTGTGGCGCCGCCATCAGTCTCCTTAGACTCGGTACTTTGTCGTCGCCGTCGACTTCGCACCTTCGCCCCATATAGTAGTGGCGCGGCGCGACGGGCCTAATGTGTAAGTGAAAAAAAAAAAAAAAAATTAAATTAATTGTTATTTTACAATATCTTCTAATATGAATAAGAGTACTTTGTATTGGTACGTTTTGTTTTTTGTTTTTTTTTTTTAAACGGAACTGAACCTAAGTGACCGGCCTGCGGCCGGGCACCCGTCTTATTCATGTTCTAACCTAACCTAACCTATCCAAACCTTTTAAAACTAGTTTGGATTCCTTTAGACCTCAGCCCACCGGCAACTACGACTAACTAAACACTGATCTAGCTATCTGGCTTTCATCAGTGCATCAACAGCAGCATAACTAGTATTAAAATAGTAATGAGTTTTTATTAATGCATATATTCACATTAAATCTTGAATCTAAAGTCTAAAGGTGTCAAAACTAGATTTAGGTTAGGTTAGGTTAGAACATGAATACGAGGGGTGCCCGGCCACAGGCCGGGCACTTGGGTTCAGTTCAGTCAAAAATTATATATTATTTACTATTATTTATATTTGAATGAGAATGAAAAATAGCAATTATTTTGAATAGTTTTCAGAATGAGACAGACGGGTGTGGTAGGGTAAAATCTCCAATTTAAAGTTCTCTTATTGCGTATATGTTATGTGTGTTTGCATAGTAGTTTACTATAATGGTAAGCGGTTCGTGTAACGATCTTGCGCGTCTATATTTACAAGTGTGTGGGCAGTTCGTGTATTGATTATTCGATGACGGGACCTCGTAAGAGTCCCGTATCGTTATTTTTCGTCACTACCTACCCGTACCTCCCCCCCCCGTGCAGGGAGTGGGTAATTTGCGCGCCTGCTGCCTTCCTTGGATGTGGTAGCAGTTTCTCAGGCTCCCTCACCGGAATCGAACCCTGATTCCCCGTTACCCGCGACAGACAATGGTAGTTGCAGAAACTCATTCCGATTACGAGACCTCGTAAGAGTCCCGTATCGTTATTTTTCGTCACTACCTACCCCCCTACCTCCCCCCGTGCGGGGTACAATATTGATATGATATTAAAAAAATACCATTAATAAATAACATAATAAAAGACCACCACTTTTATAGAGACATAACGCCACATAATTATAAAAAGTATAGTGTGTGGATCTAATCAACCACCACTGGCACCAGACCCTCAATGCCCTTTAATTTTACCTCGTTAAAATATTTAAAGTGTACTCATTCCGATTGCGAGACCTCGTAAGAGTCCCGTATCGTTATTTTTCGTCACTACCTACCCGTACCTCCCCCCTGTGCGGGGTACAATATTGATATGATATTAAAATAATACCATTAATAAATAACATAATAAAAGACCACCACTTTTATAGAGACATAACGCCACTGTGTGGCGCCGCCATCAGTCTCCTTAGACTCGGTACTTTGTCGTCGCCGTCGACTTCGCACCTTCGCCCCATATAGTAGTGGCGCGGCGCGACGGGCCTAATGTGTAAGTGAAAAAAAAAAAAAAAAATTAAATTAATTGTTATTTTACAATATCTTCTAATATGAATAAGAGTACTTTGTATTGGTACGTTTTGTTTTTTGTTTTTTTTTTTTTAAACGGAACTGAACCTAAGTGACCGGCCTGCGGCCGGGCACCCGTCTTATTCATGTTCTAACCTAACCTAACCTATCCAAACCTTTTAAAACTAGTTTGGATTCCTTTAGACCTCAGCCCACCGGCAACTACGACTAACTAAACACTGATCTAGCTATCTGGCTTTCATCAGTGCATCAACAGCAGCATAACTAGTATTAAAATAGTAATGAGTTTTTATTAATGCATATATTCACATTAAATCTTGAATCTAAAGTCTAAAGGTGTCAAAACTAGATTTAGGTTAGGTTAGGTTAGAACATGAATACGAGGGGTGCCCGGCCACAGGCCGGGCACTTGGGTTCAGTTCAGTCAAAAATTATATATTATTTACTATTATTTATATTTGAATGAGAATGAAAAATAGCAATTATTTTGAATAGTTTTCAGAATGAGACAGACGGGTGTGGTAGGGTAAAATCTCCAATTTAAAGTTCTCTTATTGCGTATATGTTATGTGTGTTTGCATAGTAGTTTACTATAATGGTAAGCGGTTCGTGTAACGATCTTGCGCGTCTATATTTACAAGTGTGTGGGCAGTTCGTGTATTGATTATTCGATGACGGGACCTCGTAAGAGTCCCGTATCGTTATTTTTCGTCACTACCTACCCGTACCTCCCCCCCCCGTGCAGGGAGTGGGTAATTTGCGCGCCTGCTGCCTTCCTTGGATGTGGTAGCAGTTTCTCAGGCTCCCTCACCGGAATCGAACCCTGATTCCCCGTTACCCGCGACAGACAATGGTAGTCGCAGAAACTCATTCCGATTACGAGACCTCGTAAGAGTCCCGTATCGTTATTTTTCGTCACTACCTACCCCCCTACCTCCCCCCGTGCGGGGTACAATATTGATATGATATTAAAAAAATACCATTAATAAATAACATAATAAAAGACCACCACTTTTATAGAGACATAACGCCACATAATTATAAAAAGTATAGTGTGTGGATCTAATCAACCACCACTGGCACCAGACCCTCAATGCCCTTTAATTTTACCTCGTTAAAATATTTAAAGTGTACTCATTCCGATTGCGAGACCTCGTAAGAGTCCCGTATCGTTATTTTTCGTCACTACCTACCCGTACCTCCCCCCTGTGCGGGGTACAATATTGATATGATATTAAAATAATACCATTAATAAATAACATAATAAAAGACCACCACTTTTATAGAGACATAACGCCACTGTGTGGCGCCGCCATCAGTCTCCTTAGACTCGGTACTTTGTCGTCGCCGTCGACTTCGCACCTTCGCCCCATATAGTAGTGGCGCGGCGCGACGGGCCTAATGTGTAAGTGAAAAAAAAAAAAAAAAATTAAATTAATTGTTATTTTACAATATCTTCTAATATGAATAAGAGTACTTTGTATTGGTACGTTTTGTTTTTTGTTTTTTTTTTTTTAAACGGAACTGAACCTAAGTGACCGGCCTGCGGCCGGGCACCCGTCTTATTCATGTTCTAACCTAACCTAACCTATCCAAACCTTTTAAAACTAGTTTGGATTCCTTTAGACCTCAGCCCACCGGCAACTACGACTAACTAAACACTGATCTAGCTATCTGGCTTTCATCAGTGCATCAACAGCAGCATAACTAGTATTAAAATAGTAATGAGTTTTTATTAATGCATATATTCACATTAAATCTTGAATCTAAAGTCTAAAGGTGTCAAAACTAGATTTAGGTTAGGTTAGGTTAGAACATGAATACGAGGGGTGCCCGGCCACAGGCCGGGCACTTGGGTTCAGTTCAGTCAAAAATTATATATTATTTACTATTATTTATATTTGAATGAGAATGAAAAATAGCAATTATTTTGAATAGTTTTCAGAATGAGACAGACGGGTGTGGTAGGGTAAAATCTCCAATTTAAAGTTCTCTTATTGCGTATATGTTATGTGTGTTTGCATAGTAGTTTACTATAATGGTAAGCGGTTCGTGTAACGATCTTGCGCGTCTATATTTACAAGTGTGTGGGCAGTTCGTGTATTGATTATTCGATGACGGGCCCTCGTAAGAGTCCCGTATCGTTATTTTTCGTCACTACCTACCCGTACCTCCCCCCCCGTGCAGGGAGTGGGTAATTTGCGCGCCTGCTGCCTTCCTTGGATGTGGCAGCAGTTTCTCAGGCGCCCTCACCGGAATCGAACCCTGATTCCCCGTTACCCGCGACAGACAATGGTAGTCGCAGAAACTCATTCCGATTACGAGACCTCGTAAGAGTCCCGTATCGTTATTTTTCGTCACTACCTACCCCCCCCTACCTCCCCCCGTGCGGGGTACAATATTGATATGATATTTAAAAAATACCATTAATAAATAACATAATAAAAGACCACCACTTTTATAGAGACATAACGCCACATAATTATAAAAAGTATAGTGTGTGGATCTAATCAACCACCACTGGCACCAGACCCTCAATGCCCTTAAATTTTACCTCGTTAAAATATTTAAAGTGTACTCATTCCGATTGCGAGACCTCGTAAGAGTCCCGTATCGTTATTTTTCGTCACTACCTACCCGTACCTCCCCCCTGTGCGGGGTACAATATTGATATGATATTAAAATAATACCATTAATAAATAACATAATAAAAGACCACCACTTTTATAGAGACATAACGCCACTGTGTGGCGCCGCCATCAGTCTCCTTAGACTCGGTACTTTGTCGTCGCCGTCGACTTCGCACCTTCGCCCCATATAGTAGTGGCGCGGCGCGACGGGCCTAATGTGTAAGTGAAAAAAAAAAAAAAAAATTAAATTAATTGTTATTTTACAATATCTTCTAATATGAATAAGAGTACTTTGTATTGGTACGTTTTGTTTTTTGTTTTTTTTTTTTTAAACGGAACTGAACCTAAGTGACCGGCCTGCGGCCGGGCACCCGTCTTATTCATGTTCTAACCTAACCTAACCTATCCAAACCTTTTAAAACTAGTTTGGATTCCTTTAGACCTCAGCCCACCGGCAACTACGACTAACTAAACACTGATCTAGCTATCTGGCTTTCATCAGTGCATCAACAGCAGCATAACTAGTATTAAAATAGTAATGAGTTTTTATTAATGCATATATTCACATTAAATCTTGAATCTAAAGTCTAAAGGTGTCAAAACTAGATTTAGGTTAGGTTAGGTTAGAACATGAATACGAGGGGTGCCCGGCCACAGGCCGGGCACTTGGGTTCAGTTCAGTCAAAAATTATATATTATTTACTATTATTTATATTTGAATGAGAATGAAAAATAGCAATTATTTTGAATAGTTTTCAGAATGAGACAGACGGGTGTGGTAGGGTAAAATCTCCAATTTAAAGTTCTCTTATTGCGTATATGTTATGTGTGTTTGCATAGTAGTTTACTATAATGGTAAGCGGTTCGTTTAACGATCTTGCGCGTCTATATTTACAAGTGTGTGGGCAGTTCGTGTATTGATTATTCGATGACGGGCCCTCGTAAGAGTCCCGTATCGTTATTTTTCGTCACTACCTACCCGTACCTCCCCCCCCGTGCAGGGAGTGGGTAATTTACGCGCCTGCTGCCTTCCTTGGATGTGGTAGCAGTTTCTCAGGCTCCCTCACCGGAATCGAACCCTGATTCCCCGTTACCCGCGACAGACAATGGTAGTCGCAGAAACTCATTCCGATTACGAGACCTCGTAAGAGTCCCGTATCGTTATTTTTCGTCACTACCTACCCCCCCCTACCTCCCCCCGTGCGGGGTACAATATTGATATGATATTAAAAAAATACCATTAATAAATAACATAATAAAAGACCACCACTTTTATAGAGACATAACGCCACATAATTATAAAAAGTATAGTGTGTGGATCTAATCAACCACCACTGGCACCAGACCCTCAATGCCCTTAAATTTTACCTCGTTAAAATATTTAAAGTGTACTCATTCCGATTGCGAGACCTCGTAAGAGTCCCGTATCGTTATTTTTCGTCACTACCTACCCGTACCTCCCCCCTGTGCGGGGTACAATATTGATATGATATTAAAATAATACCATTAATAAATAACATAATAAAAGACCACCACTTTTATAGAGACATAACGCCACTGTGTGGCGCCGCCATCAGTCTCCTTAGACTCGGTACTTTGTCGTCGCCGTCGACTTCGCACCTTCGCCCCATATAGTAGTGGCGCGGCGCGACGGGCCTAATGTGTAAGTGAAAAAAAAAAAAAAAATTAAATTATTGTTTTTTTTTTTTTAAACGGAACTGAACCTAAGTGACCGGCCTGCGGCCGGGCACCCGTCTTATTCATGTTCTAACCTAACCTAACCTATCCAAACCTTTTAAAACTAGTTTGGATTCCTTTAGACCTCAGCCCACCGGCAACTACGACTAACTAAACACTGATCTAGCTATCTGGCTTTCATCAGTGCATCAACAGCAGCATAACTAGTATTAAAATAGTAATGAGTTTTTATTAATGCATATATTCACATTAAATCTTGAATCTAAAGTCTAAAGGTGTCAAAACTAGATTTAGGTTAGGTTAGGTTAGAACATGAATACGAGGGGTGCCCGGCCACAGGCCGGGCACTTGGGTTCAGTTCAGTCAAAAATTATATATTATTTACTATTATTTATATTTGAATGAGAATGAAAAATAGCAATTATTTTGAATAGTTTTCAGAATGAGACAGACGGGTGTGGTAGGGTAAAATCTCCAATTTAAAGTTCTCTTATTGCGTATATGTTATGTGTGTTTGCATAGTAGTTTACTATAATGGTAAGCGGTTCGTGTAACGATCTTGCGCGTCTATATTTACAAGTGTGTGGGCAGTTCGTGTATTGATTATTCGATGACGGGACCTCGTAAGAGTCCCGTATCGTTATTTTTCGTCACTACCTACCCGTACCTCCCCCCCGTGCAGGGAGTGGGTAATTTGCGCGCCTGCTGCCTTCCTTGGATGTGGTAGCAGTTTCTCAGGCTCCCTCACCGGAATCGAACCCTGATTCCCCGTTACCCGCGACAGACAATGGTAGTCGCAGAAACTCATTCCGATGACGAGACCTCGTAAGAGTCCCGTATCGTTATTTTTCGTCACTACCTACCCCCCCCTACCTCCCCCCGTGCGGGGTACAATATTGATATGATATTAAAAAAATACCATTAATAAATAACATAATAAAAGACCACCACTTTTATAGAGACATAACGCCACATAATTATAAAAAGTATAGTGTGTGGATCTAATCAACCACCACTGGCACCAGACCCTCAATGCCCTTAAATTTTACCTCGTTAAAATATTTAAAGTGTACTCATTCCGATTGCGAGACCTCGTAAGAGTCCCGTATCGTTATTTTTCGTCACTACCTACCCGTACCTCCCCCCTGTGCGGGGTACAATATTGATATGATATTAAAATAATACCATTAATAAATAACATAATAAAAGACCACCACTTTTATAGAGACATAACGCCACTGTGTGGCGCCGCCATCAGTCTCCTTAGACTCGGTACTTTGTCGTCGCCGTCGACTTCGCACCTTCGCCCCATATAGTAGTGGCGCGGCGCGACGGGCCTAATGTGTAAGTGAAAAAAAAAAAAAAAAATTAAATTATTGTTTTTTTTTTTTTAAACGGAACTGAACCTAAGTGACCGGCCTGCGGCCGGGCACCCGTCTTATTCATGTTCTAACCTAACCTAACCTATCCAAACCTTTTAAAACTAGTTTGGATTCCTTTAGACCTCAGCCCACCGGCAACTACGACTAACTAAACACTGATCTAGCTATCTGGCTTTCATCAGTGCATCAACAGCAGCATAACTAGTATTAAAATAGTAATGAGTTTTTATTAATGCATATATTCACATTAAATCTTGAATCTAAAGTCTAAAGGTGTCAAAACTAGATTTAGGTTAGGTTAGGTTAGAACATGAATACGAGGGGTGCCCGGCCACAGGCCGGGCACTTGGGTTCAGTTCAGTCAAAAATTATATATTATTTACTATTATTTATATTTGAATGAGAATGAAAAATAGCAATTATTTTGAATAGTTTTCAGAATGAGACAGACGGGTGTGGTAGGGTAAAATCTCCAATTTAAAGTTCTCTTATTGCGTATATGTTATGTGTGTTTGCATAGTAGTTTACTATAATGGTAAGCGGTTCGTGTAACGATCTTGCGCGTCTATATTTACAAGTGTGTGGGCAGTTCGTGTATTGATTATTCGATGACGGGCCCTCGTAAGAGTCCCGTATCGTTATTTTTCGTCACTACCTACCCGTACCTCCCCCCCCCGTGCAGGGAGTGGGTAATTTGCGCGCCTGCTGCCTTCCTTGGATGTGGTAGCAGTTTCTCAGGCTCCCTCACCGGAATCGAACCCTGATTCCCCGTTACCCGCGACAGACAATGGTAGTCGCAGAAACTCATTCCGATTACGAGACCTCGTAAGAGTCCCGTATCGTTATTTTTCGTCACTACCTACCCCCCCCTACCTCCCCCCGTGCGGGGTACAATATTGATATGATATTAAAAAAATACCATTAATAAATAACATAATAAAAGACCACCACTTTTATAGAGACATAACGCCACATAATTATAAAAAGTATAGTGTGTGGATCTAATCAACCACCACTGGCACCAGACCCTCAATGCCCTTAAATTTTACCTCGTTAAAATATTTAAAGTGTACTCATTCCGATTGCGAGACCTCGTAAGAGTCCCGTATCGTTATTTTTCGTCACTACCTACCCGTACCTCCCCCCTGTGCGGGGTACAATATTGATATGATATTAAAATAATACCATTAATAAATAACATAATAAAAGACCACCACTTTTATAGAGACATAACGCCACTGTGTGGCGCCGCCATCAGTCTCCTTAGACTCGGTACTTTGTCGTCGCCGTCGACTTCGCACCTTCGCCCCATATAGTAGTGGCGCGGCGCGACGGGCCTAATGTGTAAGTGAAAAAAAAAAAAAAAAATTAAATTATTGTTTTTTTTTTTTTAAACGGAACTGAACCTAAGTGACCGGCCTGCGGCCGGGCACCCGTCTTATTCATGTTCTAACCTAACCTAACCTATCCAAACCTTTTAAAACTAGTTTGGATTCCTTTAGACCTCAGCCCACCGGCAACTACGACTAACTAAACACTGATCTAGCTATCTGGCTTTCATCAGTGCATCAACAGCAGCATAACTAGTATTAAAATAGTAATGAGTTTTTATTAATGCATATATTCACATTAAATCTTGAATCTAAAGTCTAAAGGTGTCAAAACTAGATTTAGGTTAGGTTAGGTTAGAACATGAATACGAGGGGTGCCCGGCCACAGGCCGGGCACTTGGGTTCAGTTCAGTCAAAAATTATATATTATTTACTATTATTTATATTTGAATGAGAATGAAAAATAGCAATTATTTTGAATAGTTTTCAGAATGAGACAGACGGGTGTGGTAGGGTAAAATCTCCAATTTAAAGTTCTCTTATTGCGTATATGTTATGTGTGTTTGCATAGTAGTTTACTATAATGGTAAGCGGTTCGTGTAACGATCTTGCGCGTCTATATTTACAAGTGTGTGGGCAGTTCGTGTATTGATTATTCGATGACGGGCCCTCGTAAGAGTCCCGTATCGTTATTTTTCGTCACTACCTACCCGTACCTCCCCCCCCGTGCAGGGAGTGGGTAATTTGCGCGCCTGCTGCCTTCCTTGGATGTGGTAGCAGTTTCTCAGGCTCCCTCACCGGAATCGAACCCTGATTCCCCGTTACCCGCGACAGACAATGGTAGTCGCAGAAACTCATTCCGATTACGAGACCTCGTAAGAGTCCCGTATCGTTATTTTTCGTCACTACCTACCCCCCCCTACCTCCCCCCGTGCGGGGTACAATATTGATATGATATTAAAAAAATACCATTAATAAATAACATAATAAAAGACCACCACTTTTATAGAGACATAACGCCACATAATTATAAAAAGTATAGTGTGTGGATCTAATCAACCACCACTGGCACCAGACCCTCAATGCCCTTAAATTTTACCTCGTTAAAATATTTAAAGTGTACTCATTCCGATTGCGAGACCTCGTAAGAGTCCCGTATCGTTATTTTTCGTCACTACCTACCCGTACCTCCCCCCTGTGCGGGGTACAATATTGATATGATATTAAAATAATACCATTAATAAATAACATAATAAAAGACCACCACTTTTATAGAGACATAACGCCACTGTGTGGCGCCGCCATCAGTCTCCTTAGACTCGGTACTTTGTCGTCGCCGTCGACTTCGCACCTTCGCCCCATATAGTAGTGGCGCGGCGCGACGGGCCTAATGTGTAAGTGAAAAAAAAAAAAAAAAATTAAATTAATTGTTATTTTACAATATCTTCTAATATGAATAAGAGTACTTTGTATTGGTACGTTTTGTTTTTTGTTTTTTTTTTTTTAAACGGAACTGAACCTAAGTGACCGGCCTGCGGCCGGGCACCCGTCTTATTCATGTTCTAACCTAACCTAACCTATCCAAACCTTTTAAAACTAGTTTGGATTCCTTTAGACCTCAGCCCACCGGCAACTACGACTAACTAAACACTGATCTAGCTATCTGGCTTTCATCAGTGCATCAACAGCAGCATAACTAGTATTAAAATAGTAATGAGTTTTTATTAATGCATATATTCACATTAAATCTTGAATCTAAAGTCTAAAGGTGTCAAAACTAGATTTAGGTTAGGTTAGGTTAGAACATGAATACGAGGGGTGCCCGGCCACAGGCCGGGCACTTGGGTTCAGTTCAGTCAAAAATTATATATTATTTACTATTATTTATATTTGAATGAGAATGAAAAATAGCAATTATTTTGAATAGTTTTCAGAATGAGACAGACGGGTGTGGTAGGGTAAAATCTCCAATTTAAAGTTCTCTTATTGCGTATATGTTATGTGTGTTTGCATAGTAGTTTACTATAATGGTAAGCGGTTCGTTTAACGATCTTGCGCGTCTATATTTACAAGTGTGTGGGCAGTTCGTGTATTGATTATTCGATGACGGGCCCTCGTAAGAGTCCCGTATCGTTATTTTTCGTCACTACCTACCCGTACCTCCCCCCCCGTGCAGGGAGTGGGTAATTTGCGCGCCTGCTGCCTTCCTTGGATGTGGTAGCAGTTTCTCAGGCTCCCTCACCGGAATCGAACCCTGATTCCCCGTTACCCGCGACAGACAATGGTAGTCGCAGAAACTCATTCCGATTACGAGACCTCGTAAGAGTCCCGTATCGTTATTTTTCGTCACTACCTACCCCCCCCTACCTCCCCCCGTGCGGGGTACAATATTGATATGATATTAAAAAAATACCATTAATAAATAACATAATAAAAGACCACCACTTTTATAGAGACATAACGCCACATAATTATAAAAAGTATAGTGTGTGGATCTAATCAACCACCACTGGCACCAGACCCTCAATGCCCTTAAATTTTACCTCGTTAAAATATTTAAAGTGTACTCATTCCGATTGCGAGACCTCGTAAGAGTCCCGTATCGTTATTTTTCGTCACTACCTACCCGTACCTCCCCCCTGTGCGGGGTACAATATTGATATGATATTAAAATAATACCATTAATAAATAACATAATAAAAGACCACCACTTTTATAGAGACATAACGCCACTGTGTGGCGCCGCCATCAGTCTCCTTAGACTCGGTACTTTGTCGTCGCCGTCGACTTCGCACCTTCGCCCCATATAGTAGTGGCGCGGCGCGACGGGCCTAATGTGTAAGTGAAAAAAAAAAAAAAAAATTAAATTATTGTTTTTTTTTTTTTAAACGGAACTGAACCTAAGTGACCGGCCTGCGGCCGGGCACCCGTCTTATTCATGTTCTAACCTAACCTAACCTATCCAAACCTTTTAAAACTAGTTTGGATTCCTTTAGACCTCAGCCCACCGGCAACTACGACTAACTAAACACTGATCTAGCTATCTGGCTTTCATCAGTGCATCAACAGCAGCATAACTAGTATTAAAATAGTAATGAGTTTTTATTAATGCATATATTCACATTAAATCTTGAATCTAAAGTCTAAAGGTGTCAAAACTAGATTTAGGTTAGGTTAGGTTAGAACATGAATACGAGGGGTGCCCGGCCACAGGCCGGGCACTTGGGTTCAGTTCAGTCAAAAATTATATATTATTTACTATTATTTATATTTGAATGAGAATGAAAAATGGCAATTATTTTGAATAGTTTTCAGAATGAGACAGACGGGTGTGGTAGGGTAAAATCTCCAATTTAAAGTTCTCTTATTGCGTATATGTTATGTGTGTTTGCATAGTAGTTTACTATAATGGTAAGCGGTTCGTGTAACGATCTTGCGCGTCTATATTTACAAGTGTGTGGGCAGTTCGTGTATTGATTATTCGATGACGGGACCTCGTAAGAGTCCCGTATCGTTATTTTTCGTCACTACCTACCCGTACCTCCCCCCCGTGCAGGGAGTGGGTAATTTGCGCGCCTGCTGCCTTCCTTGGATGTGGTAGCAGTTTCTCAGGCTCCCTCACCGGAATCGAACCCTGATTCCCCGTTACCCGCGACAGACAATGGTAGTCGCAGAAACTCATTCCGATTACGAGACCTCGTAAGAGTCCCGTATCGTTATTTTTCGTCACTACCTACCCCCCCTACCTCCCCCCGTGCGGGGTACAATATTGATATGATATTAAAAAAATACCATTAATAAATAACATAATAAAAGACCACCACTTTTATAGAGACATAACGCCACATAATTATAAAAAGTATAGTGTGTGGATCTAATCAACCACCACTGGCACCAGACCCTCAATGCCCTTAAATTTTACCTCGTTAAAATATTTAAAGTGTACTCATTCCGATTGCGAGACCTCGTAAGAGTCCCGTATCGTTATTTTTCGTCACTACCTACCCGTACCTCCCCCCTGTGCGGGGTACAATATTGATATGATATTAAAATAATACCATTAATAAATAACATAATAAAAGACCACCACTTTTATAGAGACATAACGCCACTGTGTGGCGCCGCCATCAGTCTCCTTAGACTCGGTACTTTGTCGTCGCCGTCGACTTCGCACCTTCGCCCCATATAGTAGTGGCGCGGCGCGACGGGCCTAATGTGTAAGTGAAAAAAAAAAAAAAAAATTAAATTATTGTTTTTTTTTTTTTAAACGGAACTGAACCTAAGTGACCGGCCTGCGGCCGGGCACCCGTCTTATTCATGTTCTAACCTAACCTAACCTATCCAAACCTTTTAAAACTAGTTTGGATTCCTTTAGACCTCAGCCCACCGGCAACTACGACTAACTAAACACTGATCTAGCTATCTGGCTTTCATCAGTGCATCAACAGCAGCATAACTAGTATTAAAATAGTAATGAGTTTTTATTAATGCATATATTCACATTAAATCTTGAATCTAAAGTCTAAAGGTGTCAAAACTAGATTTAGGTTAGGTTAGGTTAGAACATGAATACGAGGGGTGCCCGGCCACAGGCCGGGCACTTGGGTTCAGTTCAGTCAAAAATTATATATTATTTACTATTATTTATATTTGAATGAGAATGAAAAATAGCAATTATTTTGAATAGTTTTCAGAATGAGACAGACGGGTGTGGTAGGGTAAAATCTCCAATTTAAAGTTCTCTTATTGCGTATATGTTATGTGTGTTTGCATAGTAGTTTACTATAATGGTAAGCGGTTCGTGTAACGATCTTGCGCGTCTATATTTACAAGTGTGTGGGCAGTTCGTGTATTGATTATTCGATGACGGGCCCTCGTAAGAGTCCCGTATCGTTATTTTTCGTCACTACCTACCCGTACCTCCCCCCCCGTGCAGGGAGTGGGTAATTTGCGCGCCTGCTGCCTTCCTTGGATGTGGTAGCAGTTTCTCAGGCTCCCTCACCGGAATCGAACCCTGATTCCCCGTTACCCGCGACAGACAATGGTAGTCGCAGAAACTCATTCCGATTACGAGACCTCGTAAGAGTCCCGTATCGTTATTTTTCGTCACTACCTACCCCCCCCTACCTCCCCCCGTGCGGGGTACAATATTGATATGATATTAAAAAAATACCATTAATAAATAACATAATAAAAGACCACCACTTTTATAGAGACATAACGCCACATAATTATAAAAAGTATAGTGTGTGGATCTAATCAACCACCACTGGCACCAGACCCTCAATGCCCTTAAATTTTACCTCGTTAAAATATTTAAAGTGTACTCATTCCGATTGCGAGACCTCGTAAGAGTCCCGTATCGTTATTTTTCGTCACTACCTACCCGTACCTCCCCCCTGTGCGGGGTACAATATTGATATGATATTAAAATAATACCATTAATAAATAACATAATAAAAGACCACCACTTTTATAGAGACATAACGCCACTGTGTGGCGCCGCCATCAGTCTCCTTAGACTCGGTACTTTGTCGTCGCCGTCGACTTCGCACCTTCGCCCCATATAGTAGTGGCGCGGCGCGACGGGCCTAATGTGTAAGTGAAAAAAAAAAAAAAAAATTAAATTATTGTTTTTTTTTTTTTAAACGGAACTGTACCTAAGTGACCGGCCTGCGGCCGGGCACCCGTCTTATTCATGTTCTAACCTAACCTAACCTATCCAAACCTTTTAAAACTAGTTTGGATTCCTTTAGACCTCAGCCCACCGGCAACTACGACTAACTAAACACTGATCTAGCTATCTGGCTTTCATCAGTGCATCAACAGCAGCATAACTAGTATTAAAATA
Organism: Pararge aegeria; assembly: GCF_905163445.1. NCBI lineage: Eukaryota > Metazoa > Arthropoda > Insecta > Lepidoptera > Nymphalidae > Pararge > Pararge aegeria. The sequence continues at coordinate 66,632 of NW_024396999.1, read as the reverse complement.
GTAATGAGTTTTTATTAATGCATATATTCACATTAAATCTTGAATCTAAAGTCTAAAGGTGTCAAAACTAGATTTAGGTTAGGTTAGGTTAGAACATGAATACGAGGGGTGCCCGGCCACAGGCCGGGCACTTGGGTTCAGTTCAGTCAAAAATTATATATTATTTACTATTATTTATATTTGAATGAGAATGAAAATTAGCAATTATTTTGAATAGTTTTCAGAATGAGACAGACGGGTGTGGTAGGGTAAAATCTCCAATTTAAAGTTCTCTTATTGCGTATATGTTATGTGTGTTTGCATAGTAGTTTACTATAATGGTAAGCGGTTCGTGTAACGATCTTGCGCGTCTATATTTACAAGTGTGTGGGCAGTTCGTGTATTGATTATTCGATGACGGGACCTCGTAAGAGTCCCGTATCGTTATTTTTCATCACTACCTACCCGTACCTCCCCCCCCGTGCAGGGAGTGGGTAATTTGCGCGCCTGCTGCCTTCCTTGGATGTGGTAGCAGTTTCTCAGGCTCCCTCACCGGAATCGAACCCTGATTCCCCGTTACCCGCGACAGACAATGGTAGTCGCAGAAACTCATTCCGATTACGAGACCTCGTAAGAGTCCCGTATCGTTATTTTTCGTCACTACCTACCCCCCTACCTCCCCCCGTGCGGGGTACAATATTGATATGATATTAAAAAAATACCATTAATAAATAACATAATAAAAGACCACCACTTTTATAGAGACATAACGCCACTGTGTGGCGCCGCCATCAGTCTCCTTAGACTCGGTACTTTGTCGTCGCCGTCGACTTCGCACCTTCGCCCCATATAGTAGTGGCGCGGCGCGACGGGCCTAATGTGTAAGTGAAAAAAAAAAAAAAAAATTAAATTAATTGTTATTTTACAATATCTTCTAATATGAATAAGAGTACTTTGTATTGGTACGTTTTGTTTTTTGTTTTTTTTTTTTTAAACGGAACTGAACCTAAGTGACCGGCCTGCGGCCGGGCACCCGTCTTATTCATGTTCTAACCTAACCTAACCTATCCAAACCTTTTAAAACTAGTTTGGATTCCTTTAGACCTCAGCCCACCGGCAACTACGACTAACTAAACACTGATCTAGCTATCTGGCTTTCATCAGTGCATCAACAGCAGCATAACTAGTATTAAAATAGTAATGAGTTTTTATTAATGCATATATTCACATTAAATCTTGAATCTAAAGTCTAAAGGTGTCAAAACTAGATTTAGGTTAGGTTAGGTTAGAACATGAATACGAGGGGTGCCCGGCCACAGGCCGGGCACTTGGGTTCAGTTCAGTCAAAAATTATATATTATTTACTATTATTTATATTTGAATGAGAATGAAAAATAGCAATTATTTTGAATAGTTTTCAGAATGAGACAGACGGGTGTGGTAGGGTAAAATCTCCAATTTAAAGTTCTCTTATTGCGTATATGTTATGTGTGTTTGCATAGTAGTTTACTATAATGGTAAGCGGTTCGTGTAACGATCTTGCGCGTCTATATTTACAAGTGTGTGGGCAGTTCGTGTATTGATTATTCGATGACGGGCCCTCGTAAGAGTCCCGTATCGTTATTTTTCGTCACTACCTACCCGTACCTCCCCCCCCGTGCAGGGAGTGGGTAATTTGCGCGCCTGCTGCCCTCCTTGGATGTGGTAGCAGTTTCTCAGGCTCCCTCACCGGAATCGAACCCTGATTCCCCGTTACCCGCGACAGACAATGGTAGTCGCAGAAACTCATTCCGATTACGAGACCTCGTAAGAGTCCCGTATCGTTATTTTTCGTCACTACCTACCCCCCCCTACCTCCCCCCGTGCGGGGTACAATATTGATATGATATTAAAAAAATACCATTAATAAATAACATAATAAAAGACCACATTATATATTATATATTATTTACTATTATTTATATTTGAATGAGAATGAAAAATAGCAATTATTTTGAATAGTTTTCAGAATGAGACAGACGGGTGTGGTAGGGTAAAATCTCCAATTTAAAGTTCTCTTATTGCGTATATGTTATGTGTGTTTGCATAGTAGTTTACTATAATGGTAAGCGGTTCGTGTAACGATCTTGCGCGTCTATATTTACAAGTGTGTGGGCAGTTCGTGTATTGATTATTCGATGACGGGCCCTCGTAAGAGTCCCGTATCGTTATTTTTCGTCACTACCTACCCGTACCTCCCCCCCCGTGCAGGGAGTGGGTAATTTACGCGCCTGCTGCCTTCCTTGGATGTGGTAGCAGTTTCTCAGGCTCCCTCACCGGAATCGAACCCTGATTCCCCGTTACCCGCGACAGACAATGGTAGTCGCAGAAACTCATTCCGATTACGAGACCTCGTAAGAGTCCCGTATCGTTATTTTTCGTCACTACCTACCCCCCTACCTCCCCCCGTGCGGGGTACAATATTGATATGATATTAAAAAAATACCATTAATAAATAACATAATAAAAGACCACCACTTTTATAGAGACATAACGCCACATAATTATAAAAAGTATAGTGTGTGGATCTAATCAACCACCACTGGCACCAGACCCTCAATGCCCTTAAATTTTACCTCGTTAAAATATTTAAAGTGTACTCATTCCGATTGCGAGACCTCGTAAGAGTCCCGTATCGTTATTTTTCGTCACTACCTACCCGTACCTCCCCCCTGTGCGGGGTACAATATTGATATGATATTAAAATAATACCATTAATAAATAACATAATAAAAGACCACCACTTTTATAGAGACATAACGCCACTGTGTGGCGCCGCCATCAGTCTCCTTAGACTCGGTACTTTGTCGTCGCCGTCGACTTCGCACCTTCGCCCCATATAGTAGTGGCGCGGCGCGACGGGCCTAATGTGTAAGTGAAAAAAAAAAAAAAAAATTAAATTAATTGTTATTTTACAATATCTTCTAATATGAATAAGAGTACTTTGTATTGGTACGTTTTGTTTTTTGTTTTTTTTTTTTTAAACGGAACTGAACCTAAGTGACCGGCCTGCGGCCGGGCACCCGTCTTATTCATGTTCTAACCTAACCTAACCTATCCAAACCTTTTAAAACTAGTTTGGATTCCTTTAGACCTCAGCCCACCGGCAACTACGACTAACTAAACACTGATCTAGCTATCTGGCTTTCATCAGTGCATCAACAGCAGCATAACTAGTATTAAAATAGTAATGAGTTTTTATTAATGCATATATTCACATTAAATCTTGAATCTAAAGTCTAAAGGTGTCAAAACTAGATTTAGGTTAGGTTAGGTTAGAACATGAATACGAGGGGTGCCCGGCCACAGGCCGGGCACTTGGGTTCAGTTCAGTCAAAAATTATATATTATTTACTATTATTTATATTTGAATGAGAATGAAAAATAGCAATTATTTTGAATAGTTTTCAGAATGAGACAGACGGGTGTGGTAGGGTAAAATCTCCAATTTAAAGTTCTCTTATTGCGTATATGTTATGTGTGTTTGCATAGTAGTTTACTATAATGGTAAGCGGTTCGTGTAACGATCTTGCGCGTCTATATTTACAAGTGTGTGGGCAGTTCGTGTATTGATTATTCGATGACGGGCCCTCGTAAGAGTCCCGTATCGTTATTTTTCGTCACTACCTACCCGTACCTCCCCCCCCGTGCAGGGAGTGGGTAATTTACGCGCCTGCTGCCTTCCTTGGATGTGGTAGCAGTTTCTCAGGCTCCCTCACCGGAATCGAACCCTGATTCCCCGTTACCCGCGACAGACAATGGTAGTCGCAGAAACTCATTCCGATTACGAGACCTCGTAAGAGTCCCGTATCGTTATTTTTCGTCACTACCTACCCCCCTACCTCCCCCCGTGCGGGGTACAATATTGATATGATATTAAAAAAATACCATTAATAAATAACATAATAAAAGACCACCACTTTTATAGAGACATAACGCCACATAATTATAAAAAGTATAGTGTGTGGATCTAATCAACCACCACTGGCACCAGACCCTCAATGCCCTTAAATTTTACCTCGTTAAAATATTTAAAGTGTACTCATTCCGATTGCGAGACCTCGTAAGAGTCCCGTATCGTTATTTTTCGTCACTACCTACCCGTACCTCCCCCCTGTGCGGGGTACAATATTGATATGATATTAAAATAATACCATTAATAAATAACATAATAAAAGACCACCACTTTTATAGAGACATAACGCCACTGTGTGGCGCCGCCATCAGTCTCCTTAGACTCGGTACTTTGTCGTCGCCGTCGACTTCGCACCTTCGCCCCATATAGTAGTGGCGCGGCGCGACGGGCCTAATGTGTAAGTGAAAAAAAAAAAAAAAAATTAAATTAATTGTTATTTTACAATATCTTCTAATATGAATAAGAGTACTTTGTATTGGTACGTTTTGTTTTTTGTTTTTTTTTTTTTAAACGGAACTGAACCTAAGTGACCGGCCTGCGGCCGGGCACCCGTCTTATTCATGTTCTAACCTAACCTAACCTATCCAAACCTTTTAAAACTAGTTTGGATTCCTTTAGACCTCAGCCCACCGGCAACTACGACTAACTAAACACTGATCTAGCTATCTGGCTTTCATCAGTGCATCAACAGCAGCATAACTAGTATTAAAATAGTAATGAGTTTTTATTAATGCATATATTCACATTAAATCTTGAATCTAAAGTCTAAAGGTGTCAAAACTAGATTTAGGTTAGGTTAGGTTAGAACATGAATACGAGGGGTGCCCGGCCACAGGCCGGGCACTTGGGTTCAGTTCAGTCAAAAATTATATATTATTTACTATTATTTATATTTGAATGAGAATGAAAAATAGCAATTATTTTGAATAGTTTTCAGAATGAGACAGACGGGTGTGGTAGGGTAAAATCTCCAATTTAAAGTTCTCTTATTGCGTATATGTTATGTGTGTTTGCATAGTAGTTTACTATAATGGTAAGCGGTTCGTGTAACGATCTTGCGCGTCTATATTTACAAGTGTGTGGGCAGTTCGTGTATTGATTATTCGATGACGGGACCTCGTAAGAGTCCCGTATCGTTATTTTTCGTCACTACCTACCCGTACCTCCCCCCCGTGCAGGGAGTGGGTAATTTGCGCGCCTGCTGCCTTCCTTGGATGTGGTAGCAGTTTCTCAGGCTCCCTCACCGGAATCGAACCCTGATTCCCCGTTACCCGCGACAGACAATGGTAGTCGCAGAAACTCATTCCGATTACGAGACCTCGTAAGAGTCCCGTATCGTTATTTTTCGTCACTACCTACCCCCCCCTACCTCCCCCCGTGCGGGGTACAATATTGATATGATATTAAAATAATACCATTAATAAATAACATAATAAAAGACCACCACTTTTATAGAGACATAACGCCACTGTGTGGCGCCGCCATCAGTCTCCTTAGACTCGGTACTTTGTCGTCGCCGTCGACTTCGCACCTTCGCCCCATATAGTAGTGGCGCGGCGCGACGGGCCTAATGTGTAAGTGAAAAAAAAAAAAAAAAATTAAATTAATTGTTATTTTACAATATCTTCTAATATGAATAAGAGTACTTTGTATTGGTACGTTTTGTTTTTTGTTTTTTTTTTTTTAAACGGAACTGAACCTAAGTGACCGGCCTGCGGCCGGGCACCCGTCTTATTCATGTTCTAACCTAACCTAACCTCTCCAAACCTTTTAAAACTAGTTTGGATTCCTTTAGACCTCAGCCCACCGGCAACTACGACTAACTAAACACTGATCTAGCTATCTGGCTTTCATCAGTGCATCAACAGCAGCATAACTAGTATTAAAATAGTAATGAGTTTTTATTAATGCATATATTCACATTAAATCTTGAATCTAAAGTCTAAAGGTGTCAAAACTAGATTTAGGTTAGGTTAGGTTAGAACATGAATACGAGGGGTGCCCGGCCACAGGCCGGGCACTTGGGTTCAGTTCAGTCAAAAATTATATATTATTTACTATTATTTATATTTGAATGAGAATGAAAAATAGCAATTATTTTGAATAGTTTTCAGAATGAGACAGACGGGTGTGGTAGGGTAAAATCTCCAATTTAAAGTTCTCTTATTGCGTATATGTTATGTGTGTTTGCATAGTAGTTTACTATAATGGTAAGCGGTTCGTGTAACGATCTTGCGCGTCTATATTTACAAGTGTGTGGGCAGTTCGTGTATTGATTATTCGATGACGGGCCCTCGTAAGAGTCCCGTATCGTTATTTTTCGTCACTACCTACCCGTACCTCCCCCCCCCGTGCAGGGAGTGGGTAATTTGCGCGCCTGCTGCCTTCCTTGGATGTGGTAGCAGTTTCTCAGGCTCCCTCACCGGAATCGAACCCTGATTCCCCGTTACCCGCGACAGACAATGGTAGTCGCAGAAACTCATTCCGATTACGAGACCTCGTAAGAGTCCCGTATCGTTATTTTTCGTCACTACCTACCCCCCCCTACCTCCCCCCGTGCGGGGTACAATATTGATATGATATTAAAAAAATACCATTAATAAATAACATAATAAAAGACCACCACTTTTATAGAGACATAACGCCACATAATTATAAAAAGTATAGTGTGTGGATCTAATCAACCACCACTGGCACCAGACCCTCAATGCCCTTAAATTTTACCTCGTTAAAATATTTAAAGTGTACTCATTCCGATTGCGAGACCTCGTAAGAGTCCCGTATCGTTATTTTTCGTCACTACCTACCCGTACCTCCCCCCTGTGCGGGGTACAATATTGATATGATATTAAAATAATACCATTAATAAATAACATAATAAAAGACCACCACTTTATAGAGACATAACGCCACTGTGTGGCGCCGCCATCAGTCTCCTTAGACTCGGTACTTTGTCGTCGCCGTCGACTTCGCACCTTCGCCCCATATAGTAGTGGCGCGGCGCGACGGGCCTAATGTGTAAGTGAAAAAAAAAAAAAAAAATTAAATTAATTGTTATTTTACAATATCTTCTAATATGAATAAGAGTACTTTGTATTGGTACGTTTTGTTTTTTGTTTTTTTTTTTTTAAACGGAACTGAACCTAAGTGACCGGCCTGCGGCCGGGCACCCGTCTTATTCATGTTCTAACCTAACCTAACCTATCCAAACCTTTTAAAACTAGTTTGGATTCCTTTAGACCTCAGCCCACCGGCAACTACGACTAACTAAACACTGATCTAGCTATCTGGCTTTCATCAGTGCATCAACAGCAGCATAACTAGTATTAAAATAGTAATGAGTTTTTATTAATGCATATATTCACATTAAATCTTGAATCTAAAGTCTAAAGGTGTCAAAACTAGATTTAGGTTAGGTTAGGTTAGAACATGAATACGAGGGGTGCCCGGCCACAGGCCGGGCACTTGGGTTCAGTTCAGTCAAAAATTATATATTATTTACTATTATTTATATTTGAATGAGAATGAAAAATAGCAATTATTTTGAATAGTTTTCAGAATGAGACAGACGGGTGTGGTAGGGTAAAATCTCCAATTTAAAGTTCTCTTATTGCGTATATGTTATGTGTGTTTGCATAGTAGTTTACTATAATGGTAAGCGGTTCGTGTAACGATCTTGCGCGTCTATATTTACAAGTGTGTGGGCAGTTCGTGTATTGATTATTCGATGACGGGCCCTCGTAAGAGTCCCGTATCGTTATTTTTCGTCACTACCTACCCGTACCTCCCCCCCCGTGCAGGGAGTGGGTAATTTACGCGCCTGCTGCCTTCCTTGGATGTGGTAGCAGTTTCTCAGGCTCCCTCACCGGAATCGAACCCTGATTCCCCGTTACCCGCGACAGACAATGGTAGTCGCAGAAACTCATTCCGATTACGAGACCTCGTAAGAGTCCCGTATCGTTATTTTTCGTCACTACCTACCCCCCTACCTCCCCCCGTGCGGGGTACAATATTGATATGATATTAAAAAAATACCATTAATAAATAACATAATAAAAGACCACCACTTTTATAGAGACATAACGCCACATAATTATAAAAAGTATAGTGTGTGGATCTAATCAACCACCACTGGCACCAGACCCTCAATGCCCTTAAATTTTACCTCGTTAAAATATTTAAAGTGTACTCATTCCGATTGCGAGACCTCGTAAGAGTCCCGTATCGTTATTTTTCGTCACTACCTACCCGTACCTCCCCCCTGTGCGGGGTACAATATTGATATGATATTAAAATAATACCATTAATAAATAACATAATAAAAGACCACCACTTTTATAGAGACATAACGCCACTGTGTGGCGCCGCCATCAGTCTCCTTAGACTCGGTACTTTGTCGTCGCCGTCGACTTCGCACCTTCGCCCCATATAGTAGTGGCGCGGCGCGACGGGCCTAATGTGTAAGTGAAAAAAAAAAAAAAAAATTAAATTAATTGTTATTTTACAATATCTTCTAATATGAATAAGAGTACTTTGTATTGGTACGTTTTGTTTTTTGTTTTTTTTTTTTTAAACGGAACTGAACCTAAGTGACCGGCCTGCGGCCGGGCACCCGTCTTATTCATGTTCTAACCTAACCTAACCTATCCAAACCTTTTAAAACTAGTTTGGATTCCTTTAGACCTCAGCCCACCGGCAACTACGACTAACTAAACACTGATCTAGCTATCTGGCTTTCATCAGTGCATCAACAGCAGCATAACTAGTATTAAAATAGTAATGAGTTTTTATTAATGCATATATTCACATTAAATCTTGAATCTAAAGTCTAAAGGTGTCAAAACTAGATTTAGGTTAGGTTAGGTTAGAACATGAATACGAGGGTTCAGTTCAGTCAAAAATTATATATTATTTACTATTATTTATATTTGAATGAGAATGAAAAATAGCAATTATTTTGAATAGTTTTCAGAATGAGACAGACGGGTGTGGTAGGGTAAAATCTCCAATTTAAAGTTCTCTTATTGCGTATATGTTATGTGTGTTTGCATAGTAGTTTACTATAATGGTAAGCGGTTCGTGTAACGATCTTGCGCGTCTATATTTACAAGTGTGTGGGCAGTTCGTGTATTGATTATTCGATGACGGGCCCTCGTAAGAGTCCCGTATCGTTATTTTTCGTCACTACCTACCCGTACCTCCCCCCTGTGCGGGGTACAATATTGATATGATATTAAAATAATACCATTAATAAATAACATAATAAAAGACCACCACTTTTATAGAGACATAACGCCACTGTGTGGCGCCGCCATCAGTCTCCTTAGACTCGGTACTTTGTCGTCGCCGTCGACTTCGCACCTTCGCCCCATATAGTAGTGGCGCGGCGCGACGGGCCTAATGTGTAAGTGAAAAAAAAAAAAAAAATTAAATTATTGTTTTTTTTTTTTTAAACGGAACTGAACCTAAGTGACCGGCCTGCGGCCGGGCACCCGTCTTATTCATGTTCTAACCTAACCTAACCTATCCAAACCTTTTAAAACTAGTTTGGATTCCTTTAGACCTCAGCCCACCGGCAACTACGACTAACTAAACACTGATCTAGCTATCTGGCTTTCATCAGTGCATCAACAGCAGCATAACTAGTATTAAAATAGTAATGAGTTTTTATTAATGCATATATTCACATTAAATCTTGAATCTAAAGTCTAAAGGTGTCAAAACTAGATTTAGGTTAGGTTAGGTTAGAACATGAATACGAGGGGTGCCCGGCCACAGGCCGGGCACTTGGGTTCAGTTCAGTCAAAAATTATATATTATTTACTATTATTTATATTTGAATGAGAATGAAAAATAGCAATTATTTTGAATAGTTTTCAGAATGAGACAGACGGGTGTGGTAGGGTAAAATCTCCAATTTAAAGTTCTCTTATTGCGTATATGTTATGTGTGTTTGCATAGTAGTTTACTATAATGGTAAGCGGTTCGTGTAACGATCTTGCGCGTCTATATTTACAAGTGTGTGGGCAGTTCGTGTATTGATTATTCGATGACGGGACCTCGTAAGAGTCCCGTATCGTTATTTTTCGTCACTACCTACCCGTACCTCCCCCCCCCGTGCAGGGAGTGGGTAATTTGCGCGCCTGCTGCCTTCCTTGGATGTGGTAGCAGTTTCTCAGGCTCCCTCACCGGAATCGAACCCTGATTCCCCGTTACCCGCGACAGACAATGGTAGTCGCAGAAACTCATTCCGATTACGAGACCTCGTAAGAGTCCCGTATCGTTATTTTTCGTCACTACCTACCCGTACCTCCCCCCTGTGCGGGGTACAATATTGATATGATATTAAAATAATACCATTAATAAATAACATAATAAAAGACCACCACTTTTATAGAGACATAACGCCACTGTGTGGCGCCGCCATCAGTCTCCTTAGACTCGGTACTTTGTCGTCGCCGTCGACTTCGCACCTTCGCCCCATATAGTAGTGGCGCGGCGCGACGGGCCTAATGTGTAAGTGAAAAAAAAAAAAAAAAATTAAATTAATTGTTATTTTACAATATCTTCTAATATGAATAAGAGTACTTTGTATTGGTACGTTTTGTTTTTTGTTTTTTTTTTTTTAAACGGAACTGAACCTAAGTGACCGGCCTGCGGCCGGGCACCCGTCTTATTCATGTTCTAACCTAACCTAACCTATCCAAACCTTTTAAAACTAGTTTGGATTCCTTTAGACCTCAGCCCACCGGCAACTACGACTAACTAAACACTGATCTAGCTATCTGGCTTTCATCAGTGCATCAACAGCAGCATAACTAGTATTAAAATAGTAATGAGTTTTTATTAATGCATATATTCACATTAAATCTTGAATCTAAAGTCTAAAGGTGTCAAAACTAGATTTAGGTTAGGTTAGGTTAGAACATGAATACGAGGGGTGCCCGGCCACAGGCCGGGCACTTGGGTTCAGTTCAGTCAAAAATTATATATTATTTACTATTATTTATATTTGAATGAGAATGAAAAATAGCAATTATTTTGAATAGTTTTCAGAATGAGACAGACGGGTGTGGTAGGGTAAAATCTCCAATTTAAAGTTCTCTTATTGCGTATATGTTATGTGTGTTTGCATAGTAGTTTACTATAATGGTAAGCGGTTCGTGTAACGATCTTGCGCGTCTATATTTACAAGTGTGTGGGCAGTTCGTGTATTGATTATTCGATGACCGGCCCTCGTAAGAGTCCCGTATCGTTATTTTTCGTCACTACCTACCCGTACCTCCCCCCCCGTGCAGGGAGTGGGTAATTTACGCGCCTGCTGCCTTCCTTGGATGTGGTAGCAGTTTCTCAGGCTCCCTCACCGGAATCGAACCCTGATTCCCCGTTACCCGCGACAGACAATGGTAGTCGCAGAAACTCATTCCGATTACGAGACCTCGTAAGAGTCCCGTATCGTTATTTTTCGTCACTACCTACCCCCCCTACCTCCCCCCGTGCGGGGTACAATATTGATATGATATTAAAAAAATACCATTAATAAATAACATAATAAAAGACCACCACTTTTATAGAGACATAACGCCACATAATTATAAAAAGTATAGTGTGTGGATCTAATCAACCACCACTGGCACCAGACCCTCAATGCCCTTAAATTTTACCTCGTTAAAATATTTAAAGTGTACTCATTCCGATTGCGAGACCTCGTAAGAGTCCCGTATCGTTATTTTTCGTCACTACCTACCCGTACCTCCCCCCTGTGCGGGGTACAATATTGATATGATATTAAAATAATACCATTAATAAATAACATAATAAAAGACCACCACTTTTATAGAGACATAACGCCACTGTGTGGCGCCGCCATCAGTCTCCTTAGACTCGGTACTTTGTCGTCGCCGTCGACTTCGCACCTTCGCCCCATATAGTAGTGGCGCGGCGCGACGGGCCTAATGTGTAAGTGAAAAAAAAAAAAAAAATTAAATTAATTGTTATTTTACAATATCTTCTAATATGAATAAGAGTACTTTGTATTGGTACGTTTTGTTTTTTGTTTTTTTTTTTTTAAACGGAACTGAACCTAAGTGACCGGCCTGCGGCCGGGCACCCGTCTTATTCATGTTCTAACCTAACCTAACCTATCCAAACCTTTTAAAACTAGTTTGGATTCCTTTAGACCTCAGCCCACCGGCAACTACGACTAACTAAACACTGATCTAGCTATCTGGCTTTCATCAGTGCATCAACAGCAGCATAACTAGTATTAAAATAGTAATGAGTTTTTATTAATGCATATATTCACATTAAATCTTGAATCTAAAGTCTAAAGGTGTCAAAACTAGATTTAGGTTAGGTTAGGTTAGAACATGAATACGAGGGGTGCCCGGCCACAGGCCGGGCACTTGGGTTCAGTTCAGTCAAAAATTATATATTATTTACTATTATTTATATTTGAATGAGAATGAAAAATAGCAATTATTTTGAATAGTTTTCAGAATGAGACAGACGGGTGTGGTAGGGTAAAATCTCCAATTTAAAGTTCTCTTATTGCGTATATGTTATGTGTGTTTGCATAGTAGTTTACTATAATGGTAAGCGGTTCGTGTAACGATCTTGCGCGTCTATATTTACAAGTGTGTGGGCAGTTCGTGTATTGATTATTCGATGACGGGACCTCGTAAGAGTCCCGTATCGTTATTTTTCGTCACTACCTACCCGTACCTCCCCCCCGTGCAGGGAGCGGGTAAGTTGCGCGCCTGCTGCCTTCCTTGGATGTGGTAGCAGTTTCTCAGGCTCCCTCACCGGAATCGAACCCTGATTCCCCGTTACCCGCGACAGACAATGGTAGTCGCAGAAACTCATTCCGATTACGAGACCTCGTAAGAGTCCCGTATCGTTATTTTTCGTCACTACCTACCCGTACCTCCCCCCTGTGCGGGGTACAATATTGATATGATATTAAAATAATACCATTAATAAATAACATAATAAAAGACCACCACTTTTATAGAGACATAACGCCACTGTGTGGCGCCGCCATCAGTCTCCTTAGACTCGGTACTTTGTCGTCGCCGTCGACTTCGCACCTTCGCCCCATATAGTAGTGGCGCGGCGCGACGGGCCTAATGTGTAAGTGAAAAAAAAAAAAAAAAATTAAATTAATTGTTATTTTACAATATCTTCTAATATGAATAAGAGTACTTTGTATTGGTACGTTTTGTTTTTTGTTTTTTTTTTTTTAAACGGAACTGAACCTAAGTGACCGGCCTGCGGCCGGGCACCCGTCTTATTCATGTTCTAACCTAACCTAACCTATCCAAACCTTTTAAAACTAGTTTGGATTCCTTTAGACCTCAGCCCACCGGCAACTACGACTAACTAAACACTGATCTAGCTATCTGGCTTTCATCAGTGCATCAACAGCAGCATAACTAGTATTAAAATAGTAATGAGTTTTTATTAATGCATATATTCACATTAAATCTTGAATCTAAAGTCTAAAGGTGTCAAAACTAGATTTAGGTTAGGTTAGGTTAGAACATGAATACGAGGGGTGCCCGGCCACAGGCCGGGCACTTGGGTTCAGTTCAGTCAAAAATTATATATTATTTACTATTATTTATATTTGAATGAGAATGAAAAATAGCAATTATTTTGAATAGTTTTCAGAATGAGACAGACGGGTGTGGTAGGGTAAAATCTCCAATTTAAAGTTCTCTTATTGCGTATATGTTATGTGTGTTTGCATAGTAGTTTACTATAATGGTAAGCGGTTCGTGTAACGATCTTGCGCGTCTATATTTACAAGTGTGTGGGCAGTTCGTGTATTGATTATTCGATGACCGGCCCTCGTAAGAGTCCCGTATCGTTATTTTTCGTCACTACCTACCCGTACCTCCCCCCCCGTGCAGGGAGTGGGTAATTTACGCGCCTGCTGCCTTCCTTGGATGTGGTAGCAGTTTCTCAGGCTCCCTCACCGGAATCGAACCCTGATTCCCCGTTACCCGCGACAGACAATGGTAGTCGCAGAAACTCATTCCGATTACGAGACCTCGTAAGAGTCCCGTATCGTTATTTTTCGTCACTACCTACCCCCCCTACCTCCCCCCGTGCGGGGTACAATATTGATATGATATTAAAAAAATACCATTAATAAATAACATAATAAAAGACCACCACTTTTATAGAGACATAACGCCACATAATTATAAAAAGTATAGTGTGTGGATCTAATCAACCACCACTGGCACCAGACCCTCAATGCCCTTAAATTTTACCTCGTTAAAATATTTAAAGTGTACTCATTCCGATTGCGAGACCTCGTAAGAGTCCCGTATCGTTATTTTTCGTCACTACCTACCCGTACCTCCCCCCTGTGCGGGGTACAATATTGATATGATATTAAAATAATACCATTAATAAATAACATAATAAAAGACCACCACTTTTATAGAGACATAACGCCACTGTGTGGCGCCGCCATCAGTCTCCTTAGACTCGGTACTTTGTCGTCGCCGTCGACTTCGCACCTTCGCCCCATATAGTAGTGGCGCGGCGCGACGGGCCTAATGTGTAAGTGAAAAAAAAAAAAAAAAATTAAATTAATTGTTATTTTACAATATCTTCTAATATGAATAAGAGTACTTTGTATTGGTACGTTTTGTTTTTTGTTTTTTTTTTTTTAAACGGAACTGAACCTAAGTGACCGGCCTGCGGCCGGGCACCCGTCTTATTCATGTTCTAACCTAACCTAACCTATCCAAACCTTTTAAAACTAGTTTGGATTCCTTTAGACCTCAGCCCACCGGCAACTACGACTAACTAAACACTGATCTAGCTATCTGGCTTTCATCAGTGCATCAACAGCAGCATAACTAGTATTAAAATAGTAATGAGTTTTTATTAATGCATATATTCACATTAAATCTTGAATCTAAAGTCTAAAGGTGTCAAAACTAGATTTAGGTTAGGTTAGGTTAGAACATGAATACGAGGGGTGCCCGGCCACAGGCCGGGCACTTGGGTTCAGTTCAGTCAAAAATTATATATTATTTACTATTATTTATATTTGAATGAGAATGAAAAATAGCAATTATTTTGAATAGTTTTCAGAATGAGACAGACGGGTGTGGTAGGGTAAAATCTCCAATTTAAAGTTCTCTTATTGCGTATATGTTATGTGTGTTTGCATAGTAGTTTACTATAATGGTAAGCGGTTCGTGTAACGATCTTGCGCGTCTATATTTACAAGTGTGTGGGCAGTTCGTGTATTGATTATTCGATGACGGGACCTCGTAAGAGTCCCGTATCGTTATTTTTCGTCACTACCTACCCGTACCTCCCCCCCCGTGCAGGGAGTGGGTAATTTGCGCGCCTGCTGCCTTCCTTGGATGTGGTAGCAGTTTCTCAGGCTCCCTCACCGGAATCGAACCCTGATTCCCCGTTACCCGCGACAGACAATGGTAGTCGCAGAAACTCATTCCGATTACGAGACCTCGTAAGAGTCCCGTATCGTTATTTTTCGTCACTACCTACCCCCCTACCTCCCCCCGTGCGGGGTACAATATTGATATGATATAAAAAAAATACCATTAATAAATAACATAATAAAAGACCACCACTTTTATAGAGACATAACGCCACATAATTATAAAAAGTATAGTGTGTGGATCTAATCAACCACCACTGGCACCAGACCCTCAATGCCCTTAAATTTTACCTCGTTAAAATATTTAAAGTGTACTCATTCCGATTGCGAGACCTCGTAAGAGTCCCGTATCGTTATTTTTCGTCACTACCTACCCGTACCTCCCCCCTGTGCGGGGTACAATATTGATATGATATTAAAATAATACCATTAATAAATAACATAATAAAAGACCACCACTTTTATAGAGACATAACGCCACTGTGTGGCGCCGCCATCAGTCTCCTTAGACTCGGTACTTTGTCGTCGCCGTCGACTTCGCACCTTCGCCCCATATAGTAGTGGCGCGGCGCGACGGGCCTAATGTGTAAGTGAAAAAAAAAAAAAAAAATTAAATTAATTGTTATTTTACAATATCTTCTAATATGAATAAGAGTACTTTGTATTGGTACGTTTTGTTTTTTGTTTTTTTTTTTTTAAACGGAACTGAACCTAAGTGACCGGCCTGCGGCCGGGCACCCGTCTTATTCATGTTCTAACCTAACCTAACCTATCCAAACCTTTTAAAACTAGTTTGGATTCCTTTAGACCTCAGCCCACCGGCAACTACGACTAACTAAACACTGATCTAGCTATCTGGCTTTCATCAGTGCATCAACAGCAGCATAACTAGTATTAAAATAGTAATGAGTTTTTATTAATGCATATATTCACATTAAATCTTGAATCTAAAGTCTAAAGGTGTCAAAACTAGATTTAGGTTAGGTTAGGTTAGAACATGAATACGAGGGGTGCCCGGCCACAGGCCGGGCACTTGGGTTCAGTTCAGTCAAAAATTATATATTATTTACTATTATTTATATTTGAATGAGAATGAAAAATAGCAATTATTTTGAATAGTTTTCAGAATGAGACAGACGGGTGTGGTAGGGTAAAATCTCCAATTTAAAGTTCTCTTATTGCGTATATGTTATGTGTGTTTGCATAGTAGTTTACTATAATGGTAAGCGGTTCGTGTAACGATCTTGCGCGTCTATATTTACAAGTGTGTGGGCAGTTCGTGTATTGATTATTCGATGACGGGACCTCGTAAGAGTCCCGTATCGTTATTTTTCGTCACTACCTACCCGTACCTCCCCCCCCGTGCAGGGAGTGGGTAATTGGCGCGCCTGCTGCCTTCCTTGGATGTGGTAGCAGTTTCTCAGGCTCCCTCACCGGAATCGAACCCTGATTCCCCGTTACCCGCGACAGACAATGGTAGTCGCAGAAACTCATTCCGATTACGAGACCTCGTAAGAGTCCCGTATCGTTATTTTTCGTCACTACCTACCCCCCTACCTCCCCCCGTGCGGGGTACAATATTGATATGATATTAAAAAAATACCATTAATAAATAACATAATAAAAGACCACCACTTTTATAGAGACATAACGCCACATAATTATAAAAAGTATAGTGTGTGGATCTAATCAACCACCACTGGCACCAGACCCTCAATGCCCTTAAATTTTACCTCGTTTAAATATTTAAAGTGTACTCATTCCGATTGCGAGACCTCGTAAGAGTCCCGTATCGTTATTTTTCGTCACTACCTACCCGTACCTCCCCCCTGTGCGGGGTACAATATTGATATGATATTAAAATAATACCATTAATAAATAACATAATAAAAGACCACCACTTTTATAGAGACATAACGCCACTGTGTGGCGCCGCCATCAGTCTCCTTAGACTCGGTACTTTGTCGTCGCCGTCGACTTCGCACCTTCGCCCCATATAGTAGTGGCGCGGCGCGACGGGCCTAATGTGTAAGTGAAAAAAAAAAAAAAAAATTAAATTAATTGTTATTTTACAATATCTTCTAATATGAATAAGAGTACTTTGTATTGGTACGGCCGGGCACCCGTCTTATTCATGTTCTAACCTAACCTAACCTATCCAAACCTTTTAAAACTAGTTTGGATTCCTTTAGACCTCAGCCCACCGGCAACTACGACTAACTAAACACTGATCTAGCTATCTGGCTTTCATCAGTGCATCAACAGCAGCATAACTAGTATTAAAATAGTAATGAGTTTTTATTAATGCATATATTCACATTAAATCTTGAATCTAAAGTCTAAAGGTGTCAAAACTAGATTTAGGTTAGGTTAGGTTAGAACATGAATACGAGGGGTGCCCGGCCACAGGCCGGGCACTTGGGTTCAGTTCAGTCAAAAATTATATATTATTTACTATTATTTATATTTGAATGAGAATGAAAAATAGCAATTATTTTGAATAGTTTTCAGAATGAGACAGACGGGTGTGGTAGGGTAAAATCTCCAATTTAAAGTTCTCTTATTGCGTATATGTTATGTGTGTTTGCATAGTAGTTTACTATAATGGTAAGCGGTTCGTGTAACGATCTTGCGCGTCTATATTTACAAGTGTGTGGGCAGTTCGTGTATTGATTATTCGATGACGGGACCTCGTAAGAGTCCCGTATCGTTATTTTTCGTCACTACCTACCCGTACCTCCCCCCCCGTGCAGGGAGTGGGTAATTTGCGCGCCTGCTGCCTTCCTTGGATGTGGTAGCAGTTTCTCAGGCTCCCTCACCGGAATCGAACCCTGATTCCCCGTTACCCGCGACAGACAATGGTAGTCGCAGAAACTCATTCCGATTACGAGACCTCGTAAGAGTCCCGTATCGTTATTTTTCGTCACTACCTACCCCCCCCCTACCTCCCCCCGTGCGGGGTACAATATTGATATGATATAAAAAAAATACCATTAATAAATAACATAATAAAAGACCACCACTTTTATAGAGACATAACGCCACATAATTATAAAAAGTATAGTGTGTGGATCTAATCAACCACCACTGGCACCAGACCCTCAATGCCCTTAAATTTTACCTCGTTAAAATATTTAAAGTGTACTCATTCCGATTGCGAGACCTCGTAAGAGTCCCGTATCGTTATTTTTCGTCACTACCTACCCGTACCTCCCCCCTGTGCGGGGTACAATATTGATATGATATTAAAATAATACCATTAATAAATAACATAATAAAAGACCACCACTTTTATAGAGACATAACGCCACTGTGTGGCGCCGCCATCAGTCTCCTTAGACTCGGTACTTTGTCGTCGCCGTCGACTTCGCACCTTCGCCCCATATAGTAGTGGCGCGGCGCGACGGGCCTAATGTGTAAGTGAAAAAAAAAAAAAAAAATTAAATTAATTGTTATTTTACAATATCTTCTAATATGAATAAGAGTACTTTGTATTGGTACGTTTTGTTTTTTGTTTTTTTTTTTTTAAACGGAACTGAACCTAAGTGACCGGCCTGCGGCCGGGCACCCGTCTTATTCATGTTCTAACCTAACCTAACCTATCCAAACCTTTTAAAACTAGTTTGGATTCCTTTAGACCTCAGCCCACCGGCAACTACGACTAACTAAACACTGATCTAGCTATCTGGCTTTCATCAGTGCATCAACAGCAGCATAACTAGTATTAAAATAGTAATGAGTTTTTATTAATGCATATATTCACATTAAATCTTGAATCTAAAGTCTAAAGGTGTCAAAACTAGATTTAGGTTAGGTTAGGTTAGAACATGAATACGAGGGGTGCCCGGCCACAGGCCGGGCACTTGGGTTCAGTTCAGTCAAAAATTATATATTATTTACTATTATTTATATTTGAATGAGAATGAAAAATAGCAATTATTTTGAATAGTTTTCAGAATGAGACAGACGGGTGTGGTAGGGTAAAATCTCCAATTTAAAGTTCTCTTATTGCGTATATGTTATGTGTGTTTGCATAGTAGTTTACTATAATGGTAAGCGGTTCGTGTAACGATCTTGCGCGTCTATATTTACAAGTGTGTGGGCAGTTCGTGTATTGATTATTCGATGACGGGACCTCGTAAGAGTCCCGTATCGTTATTTTTCGTCACTACCTACCCGTACCTCCCCCCCCGTGCAGGGAGTGGGTAATTTGCGCGCCTGCTGCCTTCCTTGGATGTGGTAGCAGTTTCTCAGGCTCCCTCACCGGAATCGAACCCTGATTCCCCGTTACCCGCGACAGACAATGGTAGTCGCAGAAACTCATTCCGATTACGAGACCTCGTAAGAGTCCCGTATCGTTATTTTTCGTCACTACCTACCCCCCCCTACCTCCCCCCGTGCGGGGTACAATATTGATATGATATTAAAAAAATACCATTAATAAATAACATAATAAAAGACCACCACTTTTATAGAGACATAACGCCACATAATTATAAAAAGTATAGTGTGTGGATCTAATCAACCACCACTGGCACCAGACCCTCAATGCCCTTAAATTTTACCTCGTTAAAATATTTAAAGTGTACTCATTCCGATTGCGAGACCTCGTAAGAGTCCCGTATCGTTATTTTTCGTCACTACCTACCCGTACCTCCCCCCTGTGCGGGGTACAATATTGATATGATATTAAAATAATACCATTAATAAATAACATAATAAAAGACCACCACTTTTATAGAGACATAACGCCACTGTGTGGCGCCGCCATCAGTCTCCTTAGACTCGGTACTTTGTCGTCGCCGTCGACTTCGCACCTTCGCCCCATATAGTAGTGGCGCGGCGCGACGGGCCTAATGTGTAAGTGAAAAAAAAAAAAAAAAATTAAATTAATTGTTATTTTACAATATCTTCTAATATGAATAAGAGTACTTTGTATTGGTACGTTTTGTTTTTTGTTTTTTTTTTTTTAAACGGAACTGAACCTAAGTGACCGGCCTGCGGCCGGGCACCCGTCTTATTCATGTTCTAACCTAACCTAACCTATCCAAACCTTTTAAAACTAGTTTGGATTCCTTTAGACCTCAGCCCACCGGCAACTACGACTAACTAAACACTGATCTAGCTATCTGGCTTTCATCAGTGCATCAACAGCAGCATAACTAGTATTAAAATAGTAATGAGTTTTTATTAATGCATATATTCACATTAAATCTTGAATCTAAAGTCTAAAGGTGTCAAAACTAGATTTAGGTTAGGTTAGGTTAGAACATGAATACGAGGGGTGCCCGGCCACAGGCCGGGCACTTGGGTTCAGTTCAGTCAAAAATTATATATTATTTACTATTATTTATATTTGAATGAGAATGAAAAATAGCAATTATTTTGAATAGTTTTCAGAATGAGACAGACGGGTGTGGTAGGGTAAAATCTCCAATTTAAAGTTCTCTTATTGCGTATATGTTATGTGTGTTTGCATAGTAGTTTACTATAATGGTAAGCGGTTCGTGTAACGATCTTGCGCGTCTATATTTACAAGTGTGTGGGCAGTTCGTGTATTGATTATTCGATGACGGGACCTCGTAAGAGTCCCGTATCGTTATTTTTCGTCACTACCTACCCGTACCTCCCCCCCGTGCAGGGAGTGGGTAATTTGCGCGCCTGCTGCCTTCCTTGGATGTGGTAGCAGTTTCTCAGGCTCCCTCACCGGAATCGAACCCTGATTCCCCGTTACCCGCGACAGACAATGGTAGTCGCAGAAACTCATTCCGATTACGAGACCTCGTAAGAGTCCCGTATCGTTATTTTTCGTCACTACCTACCCCCCTACCTCCCCCCGTGCGGGGTACAATATTGATATGATATAAAAAAAATACCATTAATAAATAACATAATAAAAGACCACCACTTTTATAGAGACATAACGCCACATAATTATAAAAAGTATAGTGTGTGGATCTAATCAACCACCACTGGCACCAGACCCTCAATGCCCTTAAATTTTACCTCGTTAAAATATTTAAAGTGTACTCATTCCGATTGCGAGACCTCGTAAGAGTCCCGTATCGTTATTTTTCGTCACTACCTACCCGTACCTCCCCCCTGTGCGGGGTACAATATTGATATGATATTAAAATAATACCATTAATAAATAACATAATAAAAGACCACCACTTTTATAGAGACATAACGCCACTGTGTGGCGCCGCCATCAGTCTCCTTAGACTCGGTACTTTGTCGTCGCCGTCGACTTCGCACCTTCGCCCCATATAGTAGTGGCGCGGCGCGACGGGCCTAATGTGTAAGTGAAAAAAAAAAAAAAAAATTAAATTAATTGTTATTTTACAATATCTTCTAATATGAATAAGAGTACTTTGTATTGGTACGTTTTGTTTTTTGTTTTTTTTTTTTTAAACGGAACTGAACCTAAGTGACCGGCCTGCGGCCGGGCACCCGTCTTATTCATGTTCTAACCTAACCTAACCTATCCAAACCTTTTAAAACTAGTTTGGATTCCTTTAGACCTCAGCCCACCGGCAACTACGACTAACTAAACACTGATCTAGCTATCTGGCTTTCATCAGTGCATCAACAGCAGCATAACTAGTATTAAAATAGTAATGAGTTTTTATTAATGCATATATTCACATTAAATCTTGAATCTAAAGTCTAAAGGTGTCAAAACTAGATTTAGGTTAGGTTAGGTTAGAACATGAATACGAGGGGTGCCCGGCCACAGGCCGGGCACTTGGGTTCAGTTCAGTCAAAAATTATATATTATTTACTATTATTTATATTTGAATGAGAATGAAAAATAGCAATTATTTTGAATAGTTTTCAGAATGAGACAGACGGGTGTGGTAGGGTAAAATCTCCAATTTAAAGTTCTCTTATTGCGTATATGTTGTGTGTGTTTGCATAGTAGTTTACTATAATGGTAAGCGGTTCGTGTAACGATCTTGCGCGTCTATATTTACAAGTGTGTGGGCAGTTCGTGTATTGATTATTCGATGACGGGACCTCGTAAGAGTCCCGTATCGTTATTTTTCGTCACTACCTACCCGTACCTCCCCCCCCGTGCAGGGAGTGGGTAATTTGCGCGCCTGCTACCTTCCTTGGATGTGGTAGCAGTTTCTCAGGCTCCCTCACCGGAATCGAACCCTGATTCCCCGTTACCCGCGACAGACAATGGTAGTCGCAGAAACTCATTCCGATTACGAGACCTCGTAAGAGTCCCGTATCGTTATTTTTCGTCACTACCTACCCCCCCCCTACCTCCCCCCGTGCGGGGTACAATATTGATATGATATTAAAAAAATACCATTAATAAATAACATAATAAAAGACCACCACTTTTATAGAGACATAACGCCACATAATTATAAAAAGTATAGTGTGTGGATCTAATCAACCACCACTGGCACCAGACCCTCAATGCCCTTAAATTTTACCTCGTTAAAATATTTAAAGTGTACTCATTCCGATTGCGAGACCTCGTAAGAGTCCCGTATCGTTATTTTTCGTCACTACCTACCCGTACCTCCCCCCTGTGCGGGGTACAATATTGATATGATATTAAAATAATACCATTAATAAATAACATAATAAAAGACCACCACTTTTATAGAGACATAACGCCACTGTGTGGCGCCGCCATCAGTCTCCTTAGACTCGGTACTTTGTCGTCGCCGTCGACTTCGCACCTTCGCCCCATATAGTAGTGGCGCGGCGCGACGGGCCTAATGTGTAAGTGAAAAAAAAAAAAAAAAATTAAATTAATTGTTATTTTACAATATCTTCTAATATGAATAAGAGTACTTTGTATTGGTACGTTTTGTTTTTTGTTTTTTTTTTTTTAAACGGAACTGAACCTAAGTGACCGGCCTGCGGCCGGGCACCCGTCTTATTCATGTTCTAACCTAACCTAACCTATCCAAACCTTTTAAAACTAGTTTGGATTCCTTTAGACCTCAGCCCACCGGCAACTACGACTAACTAAACACTGATCTAGCTATCTGGCTTTCATCAGTGCATCAACAGCAGCATAACTAGTATTAAAATAGTAATGAGTTTTTATTAATGCATATATTCACATTAAATCTTGAATCTAAAGTCTAAAGGTGTCAAAACTAGATTTAGGTTAGGTTAGGTTAGAACATGAATACGAGGGGTGCCCGGCCACAGGCCGGGCACTTGGGTTCAGTTCAGTCAAAAATTATATATTATTTACTATTATTTATATTTGAATGAGAATGAAAAATAGCAATTATTTTGAATAGTTTTCAGAATGAGACAGACGGGTGTGGTAGGGTAAAATCTCCAATTTAAAGTTCTCTTATTGCGTATATGTTATGTGTGTTTGCATAGTAGTTTACTATAATGGTAAGCGGTTCGTGTAACGATCTTGCGCGTCTATATTTACAAGTGTGTGGGCAGTTCGTGTATTGATTATTCGATGACGGGCCCTCGTAAGAGTCCCGTATCGTTATTTTTCGTCACTACCTACCCGTACCTCCCCCCCCGTGCAGGGAGTGGGTAATTTACGCGCCTGCTGCCTTCCTTGGATGTGGTAGCAGTTTCTCAGGCTCCCTCACCGGAATCGAACCCTGATTCCCCGTTACCCGCGACAGACAATGGTAGTCGCAGAAACTCATTCCGATTACGAGACCTCGTAAGAGTCCCGTATCGTTATTTTTCGTCACTACCTACCCCCCCCCTACCTCCCCCCGTGCGGGGTACAATATTGATATGATATTAAAAAAATACCATTAATAAATAACATAATAAAAGACCACCACTTTTATAGAGACATAACGCCACATAATTATAAAAAGTATAGTGTGTGGATCTAATCAACCACCACTGGCACCAGACCCTCAATGCCCTTAAATTTTACCTCGTTAAAATATTTAAAGTGTACTCATTCCGATTGCGAGACCTCGTAAGAGTCCCGTATCGTTATTTTTCGTCACTACCTACCCGTACCTCCCCCCTGTGCGGGGTACAATATTGATATGATATTAAAATAATACCATTAATAAATAACATAATAAAAGACCACCACTTTTATAGAGACATAACGCCACTGTGTGGCGCCGCCATCAGTCTCCTTAGACTCGGTACTTTGTCGTCGCCGTCGACTTCGCACCTTCGCCCCATATAGTAGTGGCGCGGCGCGACGGGCCTAATGTGTAAGTTATAAAAAAAAAAAAAAAATTAAATTAATTGTTATTTTACAATATCTTCTAATATGAATAAGAGTACTTCGTATTGGTACGTTTTGTTTTTTGTTTTTTTTTTTTTAAACGGAACTGAACCTAAGTGACCGGCCTGCGGCCGGGCACCCGTCTTATTCATGTTCTAACCTAACCTAACCTATCCAAACCTTTTAAAACTAGTTTGGATTCCTTTAGACCTCAGCCCACCGGCAACTACGACTAACTAAACACTGATCTAGCTATCTGGCTTTCATCAGTGCATCAACAGCAGCATAACTAGTATTAAAATAGTAATGAGTTTTTATTAATGCATATATTCACATTAAATCTTGAATCTAAAGTCTAAAGGTGTCAAAACTAGATTTAGGTTAGGTTAGGTTAGAACATGAATACGAGGGGTGCCCGGCCACAGGCCGGGCACTTGGGTTCAGTTCAGTCAAAAATTATATATTATTTACTATTATTTATATTTGAATGAGAATGAAAAATAGCAATTATTTTGAATAGTTTTCAGAATGAGACAGACGGGTGTGGTAGGGTAAAATCTCCAATTTAAAGTTCTCTTATTGCGTATATGTTATGTGTGTTTGCATAGTAGTTTACTATAATGGTAAGCGGTTCGTGTAACGATCTTGCGCGTCTATATTTACAAGTGTGTGGGCAGTTCGTGTATTGATTATTCGATGACGGGACCTCGTAAGAGTCCCGTATCGTTATTTTTCGTCACTACCTACCCGTACCTCCCCCCCCCTGCAGGGAGTGGGTAATTTGCGCGCCTGCTGCCTTCCTTGGATGTGGTAGCAGTTTCTCAGGCTCCCTCACCGGAATCGAACCCTGATTCCCCGTTACCCGCGACAGACAATGGTAGTCGCAGAAACTCATTCCGATTACGAGACCTCGTAAGAGTCCCGTATCGTTATTTTTCGTCACTACCTACCCCCCCCCTACCTCCCCCCGTGCGGGGTACAATATTGATATGATATTAAAAAAATACCATTAATAAATAACATAATAAAAGACCACCACTTTTATAGAGACATAACGCCACATAATTATAAAAAGTATAGTGTGTGGATCTAATCAACCACCACTGGCACCAGACCCTCAATGCCCTTAAATTTTACCTCGTTAAAATATTTAAAGTGTACTCATTCCGATTGCGAGACCTCGTAAGAGTCCCGTATCGTTATTTTTCGTCACTACCTACCCGTACCTCCCCCCTGTGCGGGGTACAATATTGATATGATATTAAAATAATACCATTAATAAATAACATAATAAAAGACCACCACTTTTATAGAGACATAACGCCACTGTGTGGCGCCGCCATCAGTCTCCTTAGACTCGGTACTTTGTCGTCGCCGTCGACTTCGCACCTTCGCCCCATATAGTAGTGGCGCGGCGCGACGGGCCTAATGTGTAAGTGAAAAAAAAAAAAAAAAATTAAATTAATTGTTATTTTACAATATCTTCTAATATGAATAAGAGTACTTTATAATAAATAATATAATAATAAATATTTATTTCAAGTAACATAGACTCATATTGTTAGTAATACAAAGCTTATATCTATGTTAGTAAATTAACCTAAAAAACACTAAGTACCTAATTATTAAGTATGTAGGTCATCGCTGCACCATTCCATTAGAAACGACGCAGCAATGATTTACATATACACAGTCCAATCGACTGGCAATCAATTTCAGAATGCTGTTGGAACTGCTCCGCAATCTACGCACCAGGGATCCGCATCTTTTACGCATTGTCGCATAAAAACAATCAACTTGCGCCGCCGCAAACATCCCTGATGCGCTGCAATACCGGGGCAGCCCCATCAGCACCCTGAAGGCATTGTTATACTGGACACGGAGAGCGCTGTACGATTTTGTGGAGTACTTGACCCACAGGTTGCACGTGTAAAAAGATGTACAATAGGCTCTAAACAAAGTTATCTTTACATTGGTGGAACAACGTGCAAACCTGCGAGCCAGCATATTCGCTCTCACTGACACTGCTCTCCGTTCCCTCTCGATGTCAGTATCGTCTTTGAGGTCAGGGGTCAACATATGCCCTAGATATTTATATTGATACACTCTTTCTAGTGCATTTCCATTTAGAAAGATGGGTGGAACTTTCTTCTGTGTTTTGCCCATGGCCTCAAAGACCATTACCACACTTTTCTTTACATTATAAGTAAGACCGTGTTTTTCCACAAAAGCTTCACAAATCGCCAACAGTTTTCTCAGGCCACAAACCGACGCACTCACCAGCACCATGTCATCAGCGTAGCTAATGTTATTCAAACAAACCCCATCTATGTAACAGCCGGTCCTGGTGCTGCTGAGCTCGCCGAGCAACTCGTTCACATATAGGTTGAAGAGCGTAGGTGAAGTCAAACCCCCCTGCCTCACCCCGCACTCCAACAGATACGGACGTGATAATACGCCCGCCCATCGCACGCTGTTGACCTGGTTTCCATACCAATATTTGAAAATATTGATGAGTTCCAGTGGAACTTTAATTCCTTCCAGTTTTCTCCATAAGATATCATAAGATACCAGGTCAAAAGCCTTGGATAGGTCCAGAAAGCAGGCGTAAATTGGAGTCTTACGCTTCGTATAGTATGTGACAGCATGCTTAAGACCAAGCACAGCGCTCTCCGTCGACACTCCAGGTTGAAATCCAAACTGGTTGTCATGTGGCCTAAATAACTTATTCAGTTGGTTATTAAGCATGCTGTCAAACACCTTCGAGATGACCGTTGCCAATGAGATAGGCCTATAGTTGTTTTTGTCCGCTAAGTCGCCGGTTTTGTTTTTCACAATAGGTACAACTATAGTCCTCATCATCTCACTAGGCATAAAACTGTGGCTCATACAAATATTATAGAGCATTGTGAGCACTCTGGGTAAATGTGGCCCAGCATACTGTAGATGCTCAATGCTGAGTCCATCATGACCTGGAGATTTTCCTCTGGTCATATGCTTAATTGTGTGAGCAACGTCTTTACACTTAAATTGAATTTCCATTTCAATACTGGCCTCAACATCAAGCATCGTTTGTGAAGGACCCCGGGGTGATTTAACTACGAAGTGCTCCATGAAAAGATCGGAAATCTTGTCTGGCTCACACACGCCACCAACGCTCACAGGCAGTGACGGTTTGTTATTCATTTTATTTGTATGTTTCCAAAATCCGCGAAAATCGTTTTTTGAGTGATGCGAGGCTAGAATATCCAACTTAATTTGCTCTTCATGGTTTTGGCACCATTTCAAACGAGATTTGAAAATTTTTCTAGCCTCACACATTTCTCTATAAATAATTCCCGAAGTTGGTTTACCGTACCACGACCATAACAAAAATTTTTGCCTGGCCATCCCGTGAGCTTCGGCTACGTGCTTATTCCAACCAAGGACCTTCTTTCTTTTCACGCGCCTAGTGCTCTCTCGACCTACCAGTGACGATTCTATCAAGGCCTGAACGATGTTGCTGTACAACTGAGTTATTACATCTCTATGCCTGATGTCACTGCATGTACGATCACAGCAACCGTGAAGCTCCTGTGGGAAGTTAATCATCCTCAGCCTCTCGTGACATTCCCTCTGGTATGTGTCTATTTGATGTTGATTTCGCTCACCCCAGTAAATCTCATTTAAATAGGTATTACAATCCGCTCTCTTAGGTATCAAAACGTCAATATTACATTCCACTACCAGAGGGAAATGATCCGACCACAACACATCGTATAGAACTGACACATTGCGCACGGAGTCTGCCGCTGCTTTAGTTACTAGGCAGTGATCGAGCCACCGCTTAGACCCGTGTGCTTCGCTTAAAAAAGTATAGGTATTCGACCTCGGACCTAGCACTTCCGCATCTATACAGCTCCATTCTCGTTCTATGCAGAACTGAGTAAGTTTATGATAAAAGCGCTCCGAAGGGTGCGCATTGTAGTCCCCAAGTATATATACACAACTTTCCCCGTAGGTCTCAATAATGGCACTCACCGAGCTTAGAATGTCCGTGAAATCCGCTAGGTTAGCAATCACATCCGTAGGCATATATACACTCATCACGATAAACGATTTTTCATGTAACACTACCTTTATAGCACAGATGCGCCGATTGTTACACTGAATCACTGACACTTTTTGAAAGACGCTACGCCTCCACAGCAGCGCGACCCCTCCATAAGGTCTTCCACGTAGAATACCCGCCGATGTGTCCACCGCAGACACTCCCGTGGCGCTGAAGTCATCGCACAAAGTGTCAAGAAAAGACAATTCTTCCGGGAGCAACCAGTGTTCTTGAAGTGCAATTATATCTGAAGTTTTACATAACTCACTAATACATTGTGCAGATCGCTTCACGCTCTTGCAATTAAAAGTAACAAAATTACATAAGAAACCTTTATCCATTAACAGTAGGTGTATTATTCAGCGGGACCTCTGTAACAGGCGTTTCGTTCAGACGCTTATGTTTGAAATGCACAAACCGACGAAAAATTATTCCCTGTGGCCAGAGATTCTCATCTAGATATAATGGGAGTTTGCTTTGAGATACCAAAAGCTTATATGCGTGGTGTTCACACTGTCGTTTAATAGAAATTTTTTCCAAAGTGACATTCTCCTTTGTTTTCTTCGAGATATAATTAATTATATCCGATTCCACCGTGTCTTTATGTACATTCGTAATGAATAAGGGTATTTTCCTATCTGCCGCCCTAAATTTCTCTTCGCATTCTACTACAAAATTTCCTGTATTACCAATGAGCCGGTTTTTAGATCTTTGCGACTTCCTCTGCACCACCGTCCAGCCTTCGTTTGGGTCATGGACCTTCGCGACGCCCGCATAAGTTTGCTTTTGCATTGGCCCCGTCGACTGATCACTCGGCTCGCTAGTGATAACGTGCGATGACGCACCTTGCTCCCCGCCGCCGGCGCCCGCGCGCACCGCGGCGTCGGGCTCCGAGCCGCGTCCACCGCTCGTGATGCAACGATTAATTTTTTGTTTAAATACGTTACTTGAAAACGCGGGACTACCCTCCTTGTTATTTATATTCATATTTCTATACTGCAGATTATATTCACTAGGGGAAGATTGCTGGCAATTTGAATGTTCTAAATTAGTCACAACTATGGTATCGTCTAATTGAGATAATCCTATCGGTCCACTATCACGGTAGGCTCCTCTTTTCATGTTAACTTTTACGGCTGAGAAAGACGGCGACAAAGACTTTCCGAATTGACACTCCTTTTTTACTTCTTCAAGCTGTTCAACTGTCACATACGAAGATTTTATGTTTTGAATCTCCGCCTGCAACAACATCATATCCTTAAGGAGCTTGGAGACGTCTAGGTGATCAAACGTTATAGGTGGTAGCTTCTCCAAATCCCTAGCTACGAATATAGGCATGACATCTGGATCGGTCACTTTAAACAAGCCTATAATGTCATTCAATAGGCGTCCCTCTTTGCCTTTGCCTTTACGTGCTGTCTTACACAAGTCAGACGGTAACGACTCCCGAAGAAGGTTGTTCGATTTTAAAATTTGTTCGGACGAGAAAGCTGACTCACATATTCGCACCAAACTAATTTCATCCGCGATGGATATTTTATTTTGGATATAAGCTAATAGCTCATCGATAACTATATTACAATTGTTGCACTTTAACGTATTCGTCATTTTCGAAAACACCTCCGCGCTACGCGCGACGCTTCTGTCAACGTCCGTCGCGGCCCGATGCGCGCGCGCAACTCTGCGCGCGCGCAGAGTTGCGCGCGCGCATTTGTATTGGTACGTTTTGTTTTTTGTTTTTTTTTTTTTAAACGGAACTGAACCTAAGTGACCGGCCTGCGGCCGGGCACCCGTCTTATTCATGTTCTAACCTAACCTAACCTATCCAAACCTTTTAAAACTAGTTTGGATTCCTTTAGACCTCAGCCCACCGGCAACTACGACTAACTAAACACTGATCTAGCTATCTGGCTTTCATCAGTGCATCAACAGCAGCATAACTAGTATTAAAATAGTAATGAGTTTTTATTAATGCATATATTCACATTAAATCTTGAATCTAAAGTCTAAAGGTGTCAAAACTAGATTTAGGTTAGGTTAGGTTAGAACATGAATACGAGGGGTGCCCGGCCACAGGCCGGGCACTTGGGTTCAGTTCAGTCAAAAATTATATATTATTTACTATTATTTATATTTGAATGAGAATGAAAAATAGCAATTATTTTGAATAGTTTTCAGAATGAGACAGACGGGTGTGGTAGGGTAAAATCTCCAATTTAAAGTTCTCTTATTGCGTATATGTTATGTGTGTTTGCATAGTAGTTTACTATAATGGTAAGCGGTTCGTGTAACGATCTTGCGCGTCTATATTTACAAGTGTGTGGGCAGTTCGTGTATTGATTATTCGATGACGGGACCTCGTAAGAGTCCCGTATCGTTATTTTTCGTCACTACCTACCCGTACCTCCCCCCCCGTGCAGGGAGTGGGTAATTTGCGCGCCTGCTGCCTTCCTTGGATGTGGTAGCAGTTTCTCAGGCTCCCTCACCGGAATCGAACCCTGATTCCCCGTTACCCGCGACAGACAATGGTAGTCGCAGAAACTCATTCCGATTACGAGACCTCGTAAGAGTCCCGTATCGTTATTTTTCGTCACTACCTACCCCCCCCTACCTCCCCCCGTGCGGGGTACAATATTGATATGATATTAAAAAAATACCATTAATAAATAACATAATAAAAGACCACCACTTTTATAGAGACATAACGCCACATAATTATAAAAAGTATAGTGTGTGGATCTAATCAACCACCACTGGCACCAGACCCTCAATGCCCTTAAATTTTACCTCGTTAAAATATTTAAAGTGTACTCATTCCGATTGCGAGACCTCGTAAGAGTCCCGTATCGTTATTTTTCGTCACTACCTACCCGTACCTCCCCCCTGTGCGGGGTACAATATTGATATGATATTAAAATAATACCATTAATAAATAACATAATAAAAGACCACCACTTTCATAGAGACATAACGCCACTGTGTGGTGCCGCCATCAGTCTCCTTAGACTCGGTACTTTGTCGTCGCCGTCGACTTCGCACCTTCGCCCCATATAGTAGTGGCGCGGCGCGACGGGCCTAATGTGTAAGTGAAAAAAAAAAAAAAAAATTAAATTAATTGTTATTTTACAATATCTTCTAATATGAATAAGAGTACTTTGTATTGGTACGTTTTGTTTTTTGTTTTTTTTTTTTTAAACGGAACTGAACCTAAGTGACCGGCCTGCGGCCGGGCACCCGTCTTATTCATGTTCTAACCTAACCTAACCTATCCAAACCTTTTAAAACTAGTTTGGATTCCTTTAGACCTCAGCCCACCGGCAACTACGACTAACTAAACACTGATCTAGCTATCTGGCTTTCATCAGTGCATCAACAGCAGCATAACTAGTATTAAAATAGTAATGAGTTTTTATTAATGCATATATTCACATTAAATCTTGAATCTAAAGTCTAAAGGTGTCAAAACTAGATTTAGGTTAGGTTAGGTTAGAACATGAATACGAGGGGTGCCCGGCCACAGGCCGGGCACTTGGGTTCAGTTCAGTCAAAAATTATATATTATTTACTATTATTTATATTTGAATGAGAATGAAAAATAGCAATTATTTTGAATAGTTTTCAGAATGAGACAGACGGGTGTGGTAGGGTAAAATCTCCAATTTAAAGTTCTCTTATTGCGTATATGTTATGTGTGTTTGCATAGTAGTTTACTATAATGGTAAGCGGTTCGTGTAACGATCTTGCGCGTCTATATTTACAAGTGTGTGGGCAGTTCGTGTATTGATTATTCGATGACGGGCCCTCGTAAGAGTCCCGTATCGTTATTTTTCGTCACTACCTACCCGTACCTCCCCCCCCGTGCAGGGAGTGGGTAATTTACGCGCCTGCTGCCTTCCTTGGATGTGGTAGCAGTTTCTCAGGCTCCCTCACCGGAATCGAACCCTGATTCCCCGTTACCCGCGACAGACAATGGTAGTCGCAGAAACTCATTCCGATTACGAGACCTCGTAAGAGTCCCGTATCGTTATTTTTCGTCACTACCTACCCCCCCCCTACCTCCCCCCGTGCGGGGTACAATATTGATATGATATTAAAAAAATACCATTAATAAATAACATAATAAAAGACCACCACTTTTATAGAGACATAACGCCACATAATTATAAAAAGTATAGTGTGTGGATCTAATCAACCACCACTGGCACCAGACCCTCAATGCCCTTAAATTTTACCTCGTTAAAATATTTAAAGTGTACTCATTCCGATTGCGAGACCTCGTAAGAGTCCCGTATCGTTATTTTTCGTCACTACCTACCCGTACCTCCCCCCTGTGCGGGGTACAATATTGATATGATATTAAAATAATACCATTAATAAATAACATAATAAAAGACCACCACTTTTATAGAGACATAACGCCACTGTGTGGCGCCGCCATCAGTCTCCTTAGACTCGGTACTTTGTCGTCGCCGTCGACTTCGCACCTTCGCCCCATATAGTAGTGGCGCGGCGCGACGGGCCTAATGTGTAAGTGAAAAAAAAAAAAAAAAATTAAATTAATTGTTATTTTACAATATCTTCTAATATGAATAAGAGTACTTTGTATTGGTACGTTTTGTTTTTTGTTTTTTTTTTTTTAAACGGAACTGAACCTAAGTGACCGGCCTGCGGCCGGGCACCCGTCTTATTCATGTTCTAACCTAACCTAACCTATCCAAACCTTTTAAAACTAGTTTGGATTCCTTTAGACCTCAGCCCACCGGCAACTACGACTAACTAAACACTGATCTAGCTATCTGGCTTTCATCAGTGCATCAACAGCAGCATAACTAGTATTAAAATAGTAATGAGTTTTTATTAATGCATATATTCACATTAAATCTTGAATCTAAAGTCTAAAGGTGTCAAAACTAGATTTAGGTTAGGTTAGGTTAGAACATGAATACGAGGGGTGCCCGGCCACAGGCCGGGCACTTGGGTTCAGTTCAGTCAAAAATTATATATTATTTACTATTATTTATATTTGAATGAGAATGAAAAATAGCAATTATTTTGAATAGTTTTCAGAATGAGACAGACGGGTGTGGTAGGGTAAAATCTCCAATTTAAAGTTCTCTTATTGCGTATATGTTATGTGTGTTTGCATAGTAGTTTACTATAATGGTAAGCGGTTCGTGTAACGATCTTGCGCGTCTATATTTACAAGTGTGTGGGCAGTTCGTGTATTGATTATTCGATGACGGGACCTCGTAAGAGTCCCGTATCGTTATTTTTCGTCACTACCTACCCGTACCTCCCCCCCCGTGCAGGGAGTGGGTAATTTGCGCGCCTGCTGCCTTCCTTGGATGTGGTAGCAGTTTCTCAGGCTCCCTCACCGGAATCGAACCCTGATTCCCCGTTACCCGCGACAGACAATGGTAGTCGCAGAAACTCATTCCGATTACGAGACCTCGTAAGAGTCCCGTATCGTTATTTTTCGTCACTACCTACCCCCCTACCTCCCCCCGTGCGGGGTACAATATTGATATGATATTAAAAAAATACCATTAATAAATAACATAATAAAAGACCACCACTTTTATAGAGACATAACGCCACATAATTATAAAAAGTATAGTGTGTGGATCTAATCAACCACCACTGGCACCAGACCCTCAATGCCCTTAAATTTTACCTCGTTAAAATATTTAAAGTGTACTCATTCCGATTGCGAGACCTCGTAAGAGTCCCGTATCGTTATTTTTCGTCACTACCTACCCGTACCTCCCCCCTGTGCGGGGTACAATATTGATATGATATTAAAATAATACCATTAATAAATAACATAATAAAAGACCACCACTTTTATAGAGACATAACGCCACTGTGTGGCGCCGCCATCAGTCTCCTTAGACTCGGTACTTTGTCGTCGCCGTCGACTTCGCACCTTCGCCCCATATAGTAGTGGCGCGGCGCGACGGGCCTAATGTGTAAGTGAAAAAAAAAAAAAAAATTAAATTAATTGTTATTTTACAATATCTTCTAATATGAATAAGAGTACTTTGTATTGGTACGTTTTGTTTTTTGTTTTTTTTTTTTTTAAACGGAACTGAACCTAAGTGACCGGCCTGCGGCCGGGCACCCGTCTTATTCATGTTCTAACCTAACCTAACCTATCCAAACCTTTTAAAACTAGTTTGGATTCCTTTAGACCTCAGCCCACCGGCAACTACGACTAACTAAACACTGATCTAGCTATCTGGCTTTCATCAGTGCATCAACAGCAGCATAACTAGTATTAAAATAGTAATGAGTTTTTATTAATGCATATATTCACATTAAATCTTGAATCTAAAGTCTAAAGGTGTCAAAACTAGATTTAGGTTAGGTTAGGTTAGAACATGAATACGAGGGGTGCCCGGCCACAGGCCGGGCACTTGGGTTCAGTTCAGTCAAAAATTATATATTATTTACTATTATTTATATTTGAATGAGAATGAAAAATAGCAATTATTTTGAATAGTTTTCAGAATGAGACAGACGGGTGTGGTAGGGTAAAATCTCCAATTTAAAGTTCTCTTATTGCGTATATGTTATGTGTGTTTGCATAGTAGTTTACTATAATGGTAAGCGGTTCGTGTAACGATCTTGCGCGTCTATATTTACAAGTGTGTGGGCAGTTCGTGTATTGATTATTCGATGACGGGACCTCGTAAGAGTCCCGTATCGTTATTTTTCGTCACTACCTACCCGTACCTCCCCCCCCGTGCAGGGAGTGGGTAATTTGCGCGCCTGCTGCCTTCCTTGGATGTGGTAGCAGTTTCTCAGGCTCCCTCACCGGAATCGAACCCTGATTCCCCGTTACCCGCGACAGACAATGGTAGTCGCAGAAACTCATTCCGATTACGAGACCTCGTAAGAGTCCCGTATCGTTATTTTTCGTCACTACCTACCCCCCTACCTCCCCCCGTGCGGGGTACAATATTGATATGATATTAAAAAAATACCATTAATAAATAACATAATAAAAGACCACCACTTTTATAGAGACATAACGCCACATAATTATAAAAAGTATAGTGTGTGGATCTAATCAACCACCACTGGCACCAGACCCTCAATGCCCTTAAATTTTACCTCGTTAAAATATTTAAAGTGTACTCATTCCGATTGCGAGACCTCGTAAGAGTCCCGTATCGTTATTTTTCGTCACTACCTACCCGTACCTCCCCCCTGTGCGGGGTACAATATTGATATGATATTAAAATAATACCATTAATAAATAACATAATAAAAGACCACCACTTTTATAGAGACATAACGCCACTGTGTGGCGCCGCCATCAGTCTCCTTAGACTCGGTACTTTGTCGTCGCCGTCGACTTCGCACCTTCGCCCCATATAGTAGTGGCGCGGCGCGACGGGCCTAATGTGTAAGTGGAAAAAAAAAAAAAAAATTAAATTAATTGTTATTTTACAATATCTTCTAATATGAATAAGAGTACTTTGTATTGGTACGTTTTGTTTTTTGTTTTTTTTTTTTTAAACGGAACTGAACCTAAGTGACCGGCCTGCGGCCGGGCACCCGTCTTATTCATGTTCTAACCTAACCTAACCTATCCAAACCTTTTAAAACTAGTTTGGATTCCTTTAGACCTCAGCCCACCGGCAACTACGACTAACTAAACACTGATCTAGCTATCTGGCTTTCATCAGTGCATCAACAGCAGCATAACTAGTATTAAAATAGTAATGAGTTTTTATTAATGCATATATTCACATTAAATCTTGAATCTAAAGTCTAAAGGTGTCAAAACTAGATTTAGGTTAGGTTAGGTTAGAACATGAATACGAGGGGTGCCCGGCCACAGGCCGGGCACTTGGGTTCAGTTCAGTCAAAAATTATATATTATTTACTATTATTTATATTTGAATGAGAATGAAAAATAGCAATTATTTTGAATAGTTTTCAGAATGAGACAGACGGGTGTGGTAGGGTAAAATCTCCAATTTAAAGTTCTCTTATTGCGTATATGTTATGTGTGTTTGCATAGTAGTTTACTATAATGGTAAGCGGTTCGTGTAACGATCTTGCGCGTCTATATTTACAAGTGTGTGGGCAGTTCGTGTATTGATTATTCGATGACGGGACCTCGTAAGAGTCCCGTATCGTTATTTTTCGTCACTACCTACCCGTACCTCCCCCCCCGTGCAGGGAGTGGGTAATTTGCGCGCCTGCTGCCTTCCTTGGATGTGGTAGCAGTTTCTCAGGCTCCCTCACCGGAATCGAACCCTGATTCCCCGTTACCCGCGACAGACAATGGTAGTCGCAGAAACTCATTCCGATTACGAGACCTCGTAAGAGTCCCGTATCGTTAATTTTCGTCACTACCTACCCCCCTACCTCCCCCCGTGCGGGGTACAATATTGATATGATATTAAAAAAATACCATTAATAAATAACATAATAAAAGACCACCACTTTTATAGAGACATAACGCCACATAATTATAAAAAGTATAGTGTGTGGATCTAATCAACCACCACTGGCACCAGACCCTCAATGCCCTTAAATTTTACCTCGTTAAAATATTTAAAGTGTACTCATTCCGATTGCGAGACCTCGTAAGAGTCCCGTATCGTTATTTTTCGTCACTACCTACCCGTACCTCCCCCCTGTGCGGGGTACAATATTGATATGATATTAAAATAATACCATTAATAAATAACATAATAAAAGACCACCACTTTTATAGAGACATAACGCCACTGTGTGGCGCCGCCATCAGTCTCCTTAGACTCGGTACTTTGTCGTCGCCGTCGACTTCGCACCTTCGCCCCATATAGTAGTGGCGCGGCGCGACGGGCCTAATGTGTAAGTGAAAAAAAAAAAAAAAAATTAAATTAATTGTTATTTTACAATATCTTCTAATATGAATAAGAGTACTTTGTATTGGTACGTTTTGTTTTTTGTTTTTTTTTTTTTAAACGGAACTGAACCTAAGTGACCGGCCTGCGGCCGGGCACCCGTCTTATTCATGTTCTAACCTAACCTAACCTATCCAAACCTTTTAAAACTAGTTTGGATTCCTTTAGACCTCAGCCCACCGGCAACTACGACTAACTAAACACTGATCTAGCTATCTGGCTTTCATCAGTGCATCAACAGCAGCATAACTAGTATTAAAATAGTAATGAGTTTTTATTAATGCATATATTCACATTAAATCTTGAATCTAAAGTCTAAAGGTGTCAAAACTAGATTTAGGTTAGGTTAGGTTAGAACATGAATACGAGGGGTGCCCGGCCACAGGCCGGGCACTTGGGTTCAGTTCAGTCAAAAATTATATATTATTTACTATTATTTATATTTGAATGAGAATGAAAAATAGCAATTATTTTGAATAGTTTTCAGAATGAGACAGACGGGTGTGGTAGGGTAAAATCTCCAATTTAAAGTTCTCTTATTGCGTATATGTTATGTGTGTTTGCATAGTAGTTTACTATAATGGTAAGCGGTTCGTGTAACGATCTTGCGCGTCTATATTTACAAGTGTGTGGGCAGTTCGTGTATTGATTATTCGATGACGGGACCTCGTAAGAGTCCCGTATCGTTATTTTTCGTCACTACCTACCCGTACCTCCCCCCCCGTGCAGGGAGTGGGTAATTTGCGCGCCTGCTGCCTTCCTTGGATGTGGTAGCAGTTTCTCAGGCTCCCTCACCGGAATCGAACCCTGATTCCCCGTTACCCGCGACAGACAATGGTAGTCGCAGAAACTCATTCCGATTACGAGACCTCGTAAGAGTCCCGTATCGTTATTTTTCGTCACTACCTACCCCCCCCTACCTCCCCCCGTGCGGGGTACAATATTGATATGATATTAAAAAAATACCATTAATAAATAACATAATAAAAGACCACCACTTTTATAGAGACATAACGCCACATAATTATAAAAAGTATAGTGTGTGGATCTAATCAACCACCACTGGCACCAGACCCTCAATGCCCTTAAATTTTACCTCGTTAAAATATTTAAAGTGTACTTATTCCGATTGCGAGACCTCGTAAGAGTCCCGTATCGTTATTTTTCGTCACTACCTACCCGTACCTCCCCCCTGTGCGGGGTACAATATTGATATGATATTAAAATAATACCATTAATAAATAACATAATAAAAGACCACCACTTTTATAGAGACATAACGCCACTGTGTGGCGCCGCCATCAGTCTCCTTAGACTCGGTACTTTGTCGTCGCCGTCGACTTCGCACCTTCGCCCCATATAGTAGTGGCGCGGCGCGACGGGCCTAATGTGTAAGTGAAAAAAAAAAAAAAAAATTAAATTAATTGTTATTTTACAATATCTTCTAATATGAATAAGAGTACTTTGTATTGGTACGTTTTGTTTTTTGTTTTTTTTTTTTTAAACGGAACTGAACCTAAGTGACCGGCCTGCGGCCGGGCACCCGTCTTATTCATGTTCTAACCTAACCTAACCTATCCAAACCTTTTAAAACTAGTTTGGATTCCTTTAGACCTCAGCCCACCGGCAACTACGACTAACTAAACACTGATCTAGCTATCTGGCTTTCATCAGTGCATCAACAGCAGCATAACTAGTATTAAAATAGTAATGAGTTTTTATTAATGCATATATTCACATTAAATCTTGAATCTAAAGTCTAAAGGTGTCAAAACTAGATTTAGGTTAGGTTAGGTTAGAACATGAATACGAGGGGTGCCCGGCCACAGGCCGGGCACTTGGGTTCAGTTCAGTCAAAAATTATATATTATTTACTATTATTTATATTTGAATGAGAATGAAAAATAGCAATTATTTTGAATAGTTTTCAGAATGAGACAGACGGGTGTGGTAGGGTAAAATCTCCAATTTAAAGTTCTCTTATTGCGTATATGTTATGTGTGTTTGCATAGTAGTTCACTATAATGGTAAGCGGTTCGTGTAACGATCTTGCGCGTCTATATTTACAAGTGTGTGGGCAGTTCGTGTATTGATTATTCGATGACGGGACCTCGTAAGAGTCCCGTATCGTTATTTTTCGTCACTACCTACCCGTACCTCCCCCCCCGTGCAGGGAGTGGGTAATTTGCGCGCCTGCTGCCTTCCTTGGATGTGGTAGCAGTTTCTCAGGCTCCCTCACCGGAATCGAACCCTGATTCCCCGTTACCCGCGACAGACAATGGTAGTCGCAGAAACTCATTCCGATTACGAGACCTCGTAAGAGTCCCGTATCGTTATTTTTCGTCACTACCTACCCCCCTACCTCCCCCCGTGCGGGGTACAATATTGATATGATATTAAAAAAATACCATTAATAAATAACATAATAAAAGACCACCACTTTTATAGAGACATAACGCCACATAATTATAAAAAGTATAGTGTGTGGATCTAATCAACCACCACTGGCACCAGACCCTCAATGCCCTTAAATTTTACCTCGTTAAAATATTTAAAGTGTACTCATTCCGATTGCGAGACCTCGTAAGAGTCCCGTATCGTTATTTTTCGTCACTACCTACCCGTACCTCCCCCCTGTGCGGGGTACAATATTGATATGATATTAAAATAATACCATTAATAAATAACATAATAAAAGACCACCACTTTTATAGAGACATAACGCCACTGTGTGGCGCCGCCATCAGTCTCCTTAGACTCGGTACTTTGTCGTCGCCGTCGACTTCGCACCTTCGCCCCATATAGTAG
The DNA here is from genome assembly GCF_905163445.1 of Pararge aegeria. NCBI lineage: Eukaryota > Metazoa > Arthropoda > Insecta > Lepidoptera > Nymphalidae > Pararge > Pararge aegeria. Next base: position 26,258 of record NW_024396999.1, on the reverse strand, counting down.
TGGCGCGGCGCGACGGGCCTAATGTGTAAGTGAAAAAAAAAAAAAAAAATTAAATTAATTGTTATTTTACAATATCTTCTAATATGAATAAGAGTACTTTGTATTGGTACGTTTTGTTTTTTGTTTTTTTTTTTTTAAACGGAACTGAACCTAAGTGACCGGCCTGCGGCCGGGCACCCGTCTTATTCATGTTCTAACCTAACCTAACCTATCCAAACCTTTTAAAACTAGTTTGGATTCCTTTAGACCTCAGCCCACCGGCAACTACGACTAACTAAACACTGATCTAGCTATCTGGCTTTCATCAGTGCATCAACAGCAGCATAACTAGTATTAAAATAGTAATGAGTTTTTATTAATGCATATATTCACATTAAATCTTGAATCTAAAGTCTAAAGGTGTCAAAACTAGATTTAGGTTAGGTTAGGTTAGAACATGAATACGAGGGGTGCCCGGCCGCAGGCCGGGCACTTGGGTTCAGTTCAGTCAAAAATTATATATTATTTACTATTATTTATATTTGAATGAGAATGAAAAATAGCAATTATTTTGAATAGTTTTCAGAATGAGACAGACGGGTGTGGTAGGGTAAAATCTCCAATTTAAAGTTCTCTTATTGCGTATATGTTATGTGTGTTTGCATAGTAGTTTACTATAATGGTAAGCGGTTCGTGTAACGATCTTGCGCGTCTATATTTACAAGTGTGTGGGCAGTTCGTGTATTGATTATTCGATGACGGGACCTCGTAAGAGTCCCGTATCGTTATTTTTCGTCACTACCTACCCGTACCTCCCCCCCCGTGCAGGGAGTGGGTAATTTGCGCGCCTGCTGCCTTCCTTGGATGTGGTAGCAGTTTCTCAGGCTCCCTCACCGGAATCGAACCCTGATTCCCCGTTACCCGCGACAGACAATGGTAGTCGCAGAAACTCATTCCGATTACGAGACCTCGTAAGAGTCCCGTATCGTTAATTTTCGTCACTACCTACCCCCCTACCTCCCCCCGTGCGGGGTACAATATTGATATGATATTAAAAAAATACCATTAATAAATAACATAATAAAAGACCACCACTTTTATAGAGACATAACGCCACATAATTATAAAAAGTATAGTGTGTGGATCTAATCAACCACCACTGGCACCAGACCCTCAATGCCCTTAAATTTTACCTCGTTAAAATATTTAAAGTGTACTCATTCCGATTGCGAGACCTCGTAAGAGTCCCGTATCGTTATTTTTCGTCACTACCTACCCGTACCTCCCCCCTGTGCGGGGTACAATATTGATATGATATTAAAATAATACCATTCAAATTCAAATTCAAAATTCAAATTCAAAAATTCAAAATTCATTTATTTCAAGTAGGCCTAATATAAGCACTTTTGAAACGTCAAGTCTGTCTGTTTGTAGTGATTCTACCACCGGTTCGGAAGGCAGATTCTACCGAGAAGAAGCCGGCAAGAAACTCAGCAGTTGCTCTTTTCCAACATCAACAATTTACATTTTGTATTTTAACATTCATTTTTCTATCTTGTGAGAGCTGAAAGCGGAGCCGGATGCTTCCAAGCAACCTTGTCATTAAAAAATTCATCAATTGTATAGTAACCTCGCTCTAATAAATGTGTTTTAACAAATTCTTTAAACTTGTGCATTGGCAGGTCCAAAATCACCTTAGGAATCATATTATAAAAGCGTATACTCAATCCCACAAATGATCCCTGTACCTTACGCAGACGATATGCAGATGACACTAATTTATGACCATTTCTTGTAAGTCGACTGTTTATGTCCACTTTTTGTGTATAAAGACTAATATGTTGTCTTACAAATACTATATTGTTATAAATATATTGTGAAGCTACAGTAAGTATGCCTATTTCTTTAAACTTCTCACGGAGGGATTCGCGTGATTTAAGTTTATATATTGACCGTACAGCTCTTTTCTGCAATATAAATATAGTTTCGATATCAGCTGCTTTACCCCATAACAAGATTCCATAGGACATAACACTATGAAAGTACGCAAAATAAACTAGCCTAGCTATTTCAACGTCAGTAATCTGTCTAATTTTTCTGACTGCGTAGGCAGCCGAGCTTAGTTTACCCGCTAGTGAATCTATATGGGCACCCCACTGTAGCTTATTATCCAAGGTCACGCCCAGAAAAACTGTGGAAGTCTCTATTTTTAGTGATTCACCATTTATCATTATATTTTTATCAATTTTCTTTACATTTGGTAAGATAAATTCGACACACTTTGTTTTTTTTGCATTTAAATTTAATTATTTATTCGATGACGGGACCTCGTAAGAGTCCCGTATCGTTATTTTTCGTCACTACCTACCCGTACCTCCCCCCCCGTGCAGGGAGTGGGTAATTTGCGCGCCTGCTGCCTTCCTTGGATGTGGTAGCAGTTTCTCAGGCTCCCTCACCGGAATCGAACCCTGATTCCCCGTTACCCGCGACAGACAATGGTAGTCGCAGAAACTCATTCCGATTACGAGACCTCGTAAGAGTCCCGTATCGTTATTTTTCGTCACTACCTACCCCCCCCCACCTCCCCCCGTGCGGGGTACAATATTGATATGATATTAAAAAAATACCATTAATAAATAACATAATAAAAGACCACCACTTTTATAGAGACATAACGCCACATAATTATAAAAAGTATAGTGTGTGGATCTAATCAACCACCACTGGCACCAGACCCTCAATGCCCTTAAATTTTACCTCGTTAAAATATTTAAAGTGTACTCATTCCGATTGCGAGACCTCGTAAGAGTCCCGTATCGTTATTTTTCGTCACTACCTACCCGTACCTCCCCCCTGTGCGGGGTACAATATTGATATGATATTAAAATAATACCATTAATAAATAACATAATAAAAGACCACCACTTTTATAGAGACATAACGCCACTGTGTGGCGCCGCCATCAGTCTCCTTAGACTCGGTACTTTGTCGTCGCCGTCGATTTCGCACCTTCGCCCCATATAGTAGTGGCGCGGCGCGACGGGCCTAATGTGTAAGTGAAAAAAAAAAAAAAAATTAAATTAATTGTTATTTTACAATATCTTCTAATATGAATAAGAGTACTTTGTATTGGTACGTTTTGTTTTTTGTTTTTTTTTTTTTAAACGGAACTGAACCTAAGTGACCGGCCTGCGGCCGGGCACCCGTCTTATTCATGTTCTAACCTAATCTAACCTATCCAAACCTTTTAAAACTAGTTTGGATTCCTTTAGACCTCAGCCCACCGGCAACTACGACTAACTAAACACTGATCTAGCTATCTGGCTTTCATCAGTGCATCAACAGCAGCATAACTAGTATTAAAATAGTAATGAGTTTTTATTAATGCATATATTCACATTAAATCTTGAATCTAAAGTCTAAAGGTGTCAAAACTAGATTTAGGTTAGGTTAGGTTAGAACATGAATACGAGGGGTGCCCGGCCACAGGCCGGGCACTTGGGTTCAGTTCAGTCAAAAATTATATATTATTTACTATTATTTATATTTGAATGAGAATGAAAAATAGCAATTATTTTGAATAGTTTTCAGAATGAGACAGACGGGTGTGGTAGGGTAAAATCTCCAATTTAAAGTTCTCTTATTGCGTATATGTTATGTGTGTTTGCATAGTAGTTTACTATAATGGTAAGCGGTTCGTGTAACGATCTTGCGCGTCTATATTTACAAGTGTGTGGGCAGTTCGTGTATTGATTATTCGATGACGGGACCTCGTAAGAGTCCCGTATCGTTATTTTTCGTCACTACCTACCCGTACCTCCCCCCCCGTGCAGGGAGTGGGTAATTTGCGCGCCTGCTGCCTTCCTTGGATGTGGTAGCAGTTTCTCAGGCTCCCTCACCGGAATCGAACCCTGATTCCCCGTTACCCGCGACAGACAATGGTAGTCGCAGAAACTCATTCCGATTACGAGACCTCGTAAGAGTCCCGTATCGTTATTTTTCGTCACTACCTACCCCCCTACCTCCCCCCGTGCGGGGTACAATATTGATATGATATTAAAAAAATACCATTAATAAATAACATAATAAAAGACCACCACTTTTATAGAGACATAACGCCACATAATTATAAAAAGTATAGTGTGTGGATCTAATCAACCACCACTGGCACCAGACCCTCAATGCCCTTAAATTTTACCTCGTTAAAATATTTAAAGTGTACTCATTCCGATTGCGAGACCTCGTAAGAGTCCCGTATCGTTATTTTTCGTCACTACCTACCCGTACCTCCCCCCTGTGCGGGGTACAATATTGATATGATATTAAAATAATACCATTAATAAATAACATAATAAAAGACCACCACTTTTATAGAGACATAACGCCACTGTGTGGCGCCGCCATCAGTCTCCTTAGACTCGGTACTTTGTCGTCGCCGTCGACTTCGCACCTTCGCCCCATATAGTAGTGGCGCGGCGCGACGGGCCTAATGTGTAAGTGAAAAAAAAAAAAAAAATTAAATTAATTGTTATTTTACAATATCTTCTAATATGAATAAGAGTACTTTGTATTGGTACGTTTTGTTTTTTGTTTTTTTTTTTTTAAACGGAACTGAACCTAAGTGACCGGCCTGCGGCCGGGCACCCGTCTTATTCATGTTCTAACCTAACCTAACCTATCCAAACCTTTTAAAACTAGTTTGGATTCCTTTAGACCTCAGCCCACCGGCAACTACGACTAACTAAACACTGATCTAGCTATCTGGCTTTCATCAGTGCATCAACAGCAGCATAACTAGTATTAAAATAGTAATGAGTTTTTATTAATGCATATATTCACATTAAATCTTGAATCTAAAGTCTAAAGGTGTCAAAACTAGATTTAGGTTAGGTTAGGTTAGAACATGAATACGAGGGGTGCCCGGCCACAGGCCGGGCACTTGGGTTCAGTTCAGTCAAAAATTATATATTATTTACTATTATTTATATTTGAATGAGAATGAAAAATAGCAATTATTTTGAATAGTTTTCAGAATGAGACAGACGGGTGTGGTAGGGTAAAATCTCCAATTTAAAGTTCTCTTATTGCGTATATGTTATGTGTGTTTGCATAGTAGTTTACTATAATGGTAAGCGGTTCGTGTAACGATCTTGCGCGTCTATATTTACAAGTGTGTGGGCAGTTCGTGTATTGATTATTCGATGACGAGCCCTCGTAAGAGTCCCGTATCGTTATTTTTCGTCACTACCTACCCGTACCTCCCCCCCCGTGCAGGGAGTGGGTAATTTGCGCGCCTGCTGCCTTCCTTGGATGTGGTAGCAGTTTCTCAGGCTCCCTCACCGGAATCGAACCCTGATTCCCCGTTACCCGCGACAGACAATGGTAGTCGCAGAAACTCATTCCGATTACGAGACCTCGTAAGAGTCCCGTATCGTTATTTTTCGTCACTACCTACCCCCCTACCTCCCCCCGTGCGGGGTACAATATTGATATGATATTAAAAAAATACCATTAATAAATAACATAATAAAAGACCACCACTTTTATAGAGACATAACGCCACATAATTATAAAAAGTATAGTGTGTGGATCTAATCAACCACCACTGGCACCAGACCCTCAATGCCCTTAAATTTTACCTCGTTAAAATATTTAAAAAGTGTACTCATTCCGATTGCGAGACCTCGTAAGAGTCCCGTATCGTTATTTTTCGTCACTACCTACCCGTACCTCCCCCCTGTGCGGGGTACAATATTGATATGATATTAAAATAATACCATTAATAAATAACATAATAAAAGACCACCACTTTTATAGAGACATAACGCCACTGTGTGGCGCCGCCATCAGTCTCCTTAGACTCGGTACTTTGTCGTCGCCGTCGACTTCGCACCTTCGCCCCATATAGTAGTGGCGCGGCGCGACGGGCCTAATGTGTAAGTGAAAAAAAAAAAAAAAATTAAATTAATTGTTATTTTACAATATCTTCTAATATGAATAAGAGTACTTTGTATTGGTACGTTTTGTTTTTTGTTTTTTTTTTTTTAAACGGAACTGAACCTAAGTGACCGGCCTGCGGCCGGGCACCCGTCTTATTCATGTTCTAACCTAACCTAACCTATCCAAACCTTTTAAAACTAGTTTGGATTCCTTTAGACCTCAGCCCACCGGCAACTACGACTAACTAAACACTGATCTAGCTATCTGGCTTTCATCAGTGCATCAACAGCAGCATAACTAGTATTAAAATAGTAATGAGTTTTTATTAATGCATATATTCACATTAAATCTTGAATCTAAAGTCTAAAGGTGTCAAAACTAGATTTAGGTTAGGTTAGGTTAGAACATGAATACGAGGGGTGCCCGGCCACAGGCCGGGCACTTGGGTTCAGTTCAGTCAAAAATTATATATTATTTACTATTATTTATATTTGAATGAGAATGAAAAATAGCAATTATTTTGAATAGTTTTCAGAATGAGACAGACGGGTGTGGTAGGGTAAAATCTCCAATTTAAAGTTCTCTTATTGCGTATATGTTATGTGTGTTTGCATAGTAGTTTACTATAATGGTAAGCGGTTCGTGTAACGATCTTGCGCGTCTATATTTACAAGTGTGTGGGCAGTTCGTGTATTGATTATTCGATGACGGGACCTCGTAAGAGTCCCGTATCGTTATTTTTCGTCACTACCTACCCGTACCTCCCCCCCCGTGCAGGGAGTGGGTAATTTGCGCGCCTGCTGCCTTCCTTGGATGTGGTAGCAGTTTCTCAGGCTCCCTCACCGGAATCGAACCCTGATTCCCCGTTACCCGCGACAGACAATGGTAGTCGCAGAAACTCATTCCGATTACGAGACCTCGTAAGAGTCCCGTATCGTTATTTTTCGTCACTACCTACCCCCCTACCTCCCCCCGTGCGGGGTACAATATTGATATGATATTAAAAAAATACCATTAATAAATAACATAATAAAAGACCACCACTTTTATAGAGACATAACGCCACATAATTATAAAAAGTATAGTGTGTGGATCTAATCAACCACCACTGGCACCAGACCCTCAATGCCCTTAAATTTTACCTCGTTAAAATATTTAAAGTGTACTCATTCCGATTGCGAGACCTCGTAAGAGTCCCGTATCGTTATTTTTCGTCACTACCTACCCGTACCTCCCCCCTGTGCGGGGTACAATATTGATATGATATTAAAATAATACCATTAATAAATAACATAATAAAAGACCACCACTTTTATAGAGACATAACGCCACTGTGTGGCGCCGCCATCAGTCTCCTTAGACTCGGTACTTTGTCGTCGCCGTCGATTTCGCACCTTCGCCCCATATAGTAGTGGCGCGGCGCGACGGGCCTAATGTGTAAGTGAAAAAAAAAAAAAAAATTAAATTAATTGTTATTTTACAATATCTTCTAATATGAATAAGAGTACTTTGTATTGGTACGTTTTGTTTTTTGTTTTTTTTTTTTTAAACGGAACTGAACCTAAGTGACCGGCCTGCGGCCGGGCACCCGTCTTATTCATGTTCTAACCTAACCTAACCTATCCAAACCTTTTAAAACTAGTTTGGATTCCTTTAGACCTCAGCCCACCGGCAACTACGACTAACTAAACACTGATCTAGCTATCTGGCTTTCATCAGTGCATCAACAGCAGCATAACTAGTATTAAAATAGTAATGAGTTTTTATTAATGCATATATTCACATTAAATCTTGAATCTAAAGTCTAAAGGTGTCAAAACTAGATTTAGGTTAGGTTAGGTTAGAACATGAATACGAGGGGTGCCCGGCCACAGGCCGGGCACTTGGGTTCAGTTCAGTCAAAAATTATATATTATTTACTATTATTTATATTTGAATGAGAATGAAAAATAGCAATTATTTTGAATAGTTTTCAGAATGAGACAGACGGGTGTGGTAGGGTAAAATCTCCAATTTAAAGTTCTCTTATTGCGTATATGTTATGTGTGTTTGCATAGTAGTTTACTATAATGGTAAGCGGTTCGTGTAACGATCTTGCGCGTCTATATTTACAAGTGTGTGGGCAGTTCGTGTATTGATTATTCGATGACGGGACCTCGTAAGAGTCCCGTATCGTTATTTTTCGTCACTACCTACCCGTACCTCCCCCCCCGTGCAGGGAGTGGGTAATTTGCGCGCCTGCTGCCTTCCTTGGATGTGGTAGCAGTTTCTCAGGCTCCCTCACCGGAATCGAACCCTGATTCCCCGTTACCCGCGACAGACAATGGTAGTCGCAGAAACTCATTCCGATTACGAGACCTCGTAAGAGTCCCGTATCGTTATTTTTCGTCACTACCTACCCCCCTACCTCCCCCCGTGCGGGGTACAATATTGATATGATATTAAAAAAATACCATTAATAAATAACATAATAAAAGACCACCACTTTTATAGAGACATAACGCCACATAATTATAAAAAGTATAGTGTGTGGATCTAATCAACCACCACTGGCACCAGACCCTCAATGCCCTTAAATTTTACCTCGTTAAAATATTTAAAGTGTACTCATTCCGATTGCGAGACCTCGTAAGAGTCCCGTATCGTTATTTTTCGTCACTACCTACCCGTACCTCCCCCCTGTGCGGGGTACAATATTGATATGATATTAAAATAATACCATTAATAAATAACATAATAAAAGACCACCACTTTTATAGAGACATAACGCCACTGTGTGGCGCCGCCATCAGTCTCCTTAGACTCGGTACTTTGTCGTCGCCGTCGACTTCGCACCTTCGCCCCATATAGTAGTGGCGCGGCGCGACGGGCCTAATGTGTAAGTGAAAAAAAAAAAAAAAAATTAAATTAATTGTTATTTTACAATATCTTCTAATATGAATAAGAGTACTTTGTATTGGTACGTTTTGTTTTTTGTTTTTTTTTTTTTAAACGGAACTGAACCTAAGTGACCGGCCTGCGGCCGGGCACCCGTCTTATTCATGTTCTAACCTAACCTAACCTATCCAAACCTTTTAAAACTAGTTTGGATTCCTTTAGACCTCAGCCCACCGGCAACTACGACTAACTAAACACTGATCTAGCTATCTGGCTTTCATCAGTGCATCAACAGCAGCATAACTAGTATTAAAATAGTAATGAGTTTTTATTAATGCATATATTCACATTAAATCTTGAATCTAAAGTCTAAAGGTGTCAAAACTAGATTTAGGTTAGGTTAGGTTAGAACATGAATACGAGGGGTGCCCGGCCACAGGCCGGGCACTTGGGTTCAGTTCAGTCAAAAATTATATATTATTTACTATTATTTATATTTGAATGAGAATGAAAAATAGCAATTATTTTGAATAGTTTTCAGAATGAGACAGACGGGTGTGGTAGGGTAAAATCTCCAATTTAAAGTTCTCTTATTGCGTATATGTTATGTGTGTTTGCATAGTAGTTTACTATAATGGTAAGCGGTTCGTGTAACGATCTTGCGCGTCTATATTTACAAGTGTGTGGGCAGTTCGTGTATTGATTATTCGATGACGGGACCTCGTAAGAGTCCCGTATCGTTATTTTTCGTCACTACCTACCCGTACCTCCCCCCCCGTGCAGGGAGTGGGTAATTTGCGCGCCTGCTGCCTTCCTTGGATGTGGTAGCAGTTTCTCAGGCTCCCTCACCGGAATCGAACCCTGATTCCCCGTTACCCGCGACAGACAATGGTAGTCGCAGAAACTCATTCCGATTACGAGACTACCTACCCCCCTACCTCCCCCCGTGCGGGGTACAATATTGATATGATATTAAAAAAATACCATTAATAAATAACATAATAAAAGACCACCACTTTTATAGAGACATAACGCCACATAATTATAAAAAGTATAGTGTGTGGATCTAATCAACCACCACTGGCACCAGACCCTCAATGCCCTTAAATTTTACCTCGTTAAAATATTTAAAGTGTACTCATTCCGATTGCGAGACCTCGTAAGAGTCCCGTATCGTTATTTTTCGTCACTACCCTGTGCGGGGTACAATATTGATATGATATTAAAATAATACCATTAATAAATAACATAATAAAAGACCACCACTTTTATAGAGACATAACGCCACTGTGTGGCGCCGCCATCAGTCTCCTTAGACTCGGTACTTTGTCGTCGCCGTCGACTTCGCACCTTCGCCCCATATAGTAGTGGCGCGGCGCGACGGGCCTAATGTGTAAGTGAAAAAAAAAAAAAAAATTAAATTAATTTTTATTTTACAATATCTTCTAATATGAATAAGAGTACTTTGTATTGGTACGTTTTGTTTTTTGTTTTTTTTTTTTAAACGGAACTGAACCTAAGTGACCGGCCTGCGGCCGGGCACCCGTCTTATTCATGTTCTAACCTAACCTAACCTATCCAAACCTTTTAAAACTAGTTTGGATTCCTTTAGACCTCAGCCCACCGGCAACTACGACTAACTAAACACTGATCTAGCTATCTGGCTTTCATCAGTGCATCAACAGCAGCATAACTAGTATTAAAATAGTAATGAGTTTTTATTAATGCATGTATTCACATTAAATCTTGAATCTAAAGTCTAAAGGTGTCAAAATTAGATTTAGGTTAGGTTAGGTTAGAACATGAATACGAGGGGTGCCCGGCCACAGGCCGGGCACTTGGGTTCAGTTCAGTCAAAAATTATATATTATTTACTATTATTTATATTTGAATGAGAATGAAAAATAGCAATTATTTTGAATAGTTTTCAGAATGAGACAGACGGGTGTGGTAGGGTAAAATCTCCAATTTAAAGTTCTCTTATTGCGTATATGTTATGTGTGTTTGCATAGTAGTTTACTATAATGGTAAGCGGTTCGTGTAACGATCTTGCGCGTCTATATTTACAAGTGTGTGGGCAGTTCGTGTATTGATTATTCGATGACGGGACCTCGTAAGAGTCCCGTATCGTTATTTTTCGTCACTACCTACCCGTACCTCCCCCCCCGTGCAGGGAGTGGGTAATTTGCGCGCCTGCTGCCTTCCTTGGATGTGGTAGCAGTTTCTCAGGCTCCCTCACCGGAATCGAACCCTGATTCCCCGTTACCCGCGACAGACAATGGTAGTCGCAGAAACTCATTCCGATTACGAGACCTCGTAAGAGTCCCGTATCGTTATTTTTCGTCACTACCTACCCCCCTACCTCCCCCCGTGCGGGGTACAATATTGATATGATATTAAAAAAATACCATTAATAAATAACATAATAAAAGACCACCACTTTTATAGAGACATAACGCCACATAATTATAAAAAGTATAGTGTGTGGATCTAATCAACCACCACTGGCACCAGACCCTCAATGCCCTTAAATTTTACCTCGTTAAAATATTTAAAAAGTGTACTCATTCCGATTGCGAGACCTCGTAAGAGTCCCGTATCGTTATTTTTCGTCACTACCTACCCGTACCTCCCCCCTGTGCGGGGTACAATATTGATATGATATTAAAATAATACCATTAATAAATAACATAATAAAAGACCACCACTTTTATAGAGACATAACGCCACTGTGTGGCGCCGCCATCAGTCTCCTTAGACTCGGTACTTTGTCGTCGCCGTCGACTTCGCACCTTCGCCCCATATAGTAGTGGCGCGGCGCGACGGGCCTAATGTGTAAGTGAAAAAAAAAAAAAAAAATTAAATTAATTGTTATTTTACAATATCTTCTAATATGAATAAGAGTACTTTGTATTGGTACGTTTTGTTTTTTGTTTTTTTTTTTTAAACGGAACTGAACCTAAGTGACCGGCCTGCGGCCGGGCACCCGTCTTATTCATGTTCTAACCTAACCTAACCTATCCAAACCTTTTAAAACTAGTTTGGATTCCTTTAGACCTCAGCCCACCGGCAACTACGACTAACTAAACACTGATCTAGCTATCTGGCTTTCATCAGTGCATCAACAGCAGCATAACTAGTATTAAAATAGTAATGAGTTTTTATTAATGCATATATTCACATTAAATCTTGAATCTAAAGTCTAAAGGTGTCAAAACTAGATTTAGGTTAGGTTAGGTTAGAACATGAATACGAGGGGTGCCCGGCCACAGGCCGGGCACTTGGGTTCAGTTCAGTCAAAAATTATATATTATTTACTATTATTTATATTTGAATGAGAATGAAAAATAGCAATTATTTTGAATAGTTTTCAGAATGAGACAGACGGGTGTGGTAGGGTAAAATCTCCAATTTAAAGTTCTCTTATTGCGTATATGTTATGTGTGTTTGCATAGTAGTTTACTATAATGGTAAGCGGTTCGTGTAACGATCTTGCGCGTCTATATTTACAAGTGTGTGGGCAGTTCGTGTATTGATTATTCGATGACGGGACCTCGTAAGAGTCCCGTATCGTTATTTTTCGTCACTACCTACCCGTACCTCCCCCCCCGTGCAGGGAGTGGGTAATTTGCGCGCCTGCTGCCTTCCTTGGATGTGGTAGCAGTTTCTCAGGCTCCCTCACCGGAATCGAACCCTGATTCCCCGTTACCCGCGACAGACAATGGTAGTCGCAGAAACTCATTCCGATTACGAGACCTCGTAAGAGTCCCGTATCGTTATTTTTCGTCACTACCTACCCCCCTACCTCCCCCCGTGCGGGGTACAATATTGATATGATATTAAAAAAATACCATTAATAAATAACATAATAAAAGACCACCACTTTTATAGAGACATAACGCCACATAATTATAAAAAGTATAGTGTGTGGATCTAATCAACCACCACTGGCACCAGACCCTCAATGCCCTTAAATTTTACCTCGTTAAAATATTTAAAAAGTGTACTCATTCCGATTGCGAGACCTCGTAAGAGTCCCGTATCGTTATTTTTCGTCACTACCTACCCGTACCTCCCCCCTGTGCGGGGTACAATATTGATATGATATTAAAATAATACCATTAATAAATAACATAATAAAAGACCACCACTTTTATAGAGACATAACGCCACTGTGTGGCGCCGCCATCAGTCTCCTTAGACTCGGTACTTTGTCGTCGCCGTCGACTTCGCACCTTCGCCCCATATAGTAGTGGCGCGGCGCGACGGGCCTAATGTGTAAGTGAAAAAAAAAAAAAAAAAAAAAATAATTGTTATTTTACAATATCTTCTAATATGAATAAGAGTACTTTGTATTGGTACGTTTTGTTTTTTGTTTTTTTTTTTTTAAACGGAACTGAACCTAAGTGACCGGCCTGCGGCCGGGCACCCGTCTTATTCATGTTCTAACCTAACCTAACCTATCCAAACCTTTTAAAACTAGTTTGGATTCCTTTAGACCTCAGCCCACCGGCAACTACGACTAACTAAACACTGATCTAGCTATCTGGCTTTCATCAGTGCATCAACAGCAGCATAACTAGTATTAAAATAGTAATGAGTTTTTATTAATGCATATATTCACATTAAATCTTGAATCTAAAGTCTAAAGGTGTCAAAACTAGATTTAGGTTAGGTTAGGTTAGAACATGAATACGAGGGGTGCCCGGCCACAGGCCGGGCACTTGGGTTCAGTTCAGTCAAAAATTATATATTATTTACTATTATTTATATTTGAATGAGAATGAAAAATAGCAATTATTTTGAATAGTTTTCAGAATGAGACAGACGGGTGTGGTAGGGTAAAATCTCCAATTTAAAGTTCTCTTATTGCGTATATGTTATGTGTGTTTGCATAGTAGTTTACTATAATGGTAAGCGGTTCGTGTAACGATCTTGCGCGTCTATATTTACAAGTGTGTGGGCAGTTCGTGTATTGATTATTCGATGACGGGACCTCGTAAGAGTCCCGTATCGTTATTTTTCGTCACTACCTACCCGTACCTCCCCCCCCCCGTGCAGGGAGTGGGTAATTTGCGCGCCTGCTGCCTTCCTTGGATGTGGTAGCAGTTTCTCAGGCTCCCTCACCGGAATCGAACCCTGATTCCCCGTTACCCGCGACAGACAATGGTAGTCGCAGAAACTCATTCCGATTACGAGACCTCGTAAGAGTCCCGTATCGTTATTTTTCGTCACTACCTACCCCCCTACCTCCCCCCGTGCGGGGTACAATATTGATATGATATTAAAAAAATACCATTAATAAATAACATAATAAAAGACCACCACTTTTATAGAGACATAACGCCACATAATTATAAAAAGTATAGTGTGTGGATCTAATCAACCACCACTGGCACCAGACCCTCAATGCCCTTAAATTTTACCTCGTTAAAATATTTAAAGTGTACTCATTCCGATTGCGAGACCTCGTAAGAGTCCCGTATCGTTATTTTTCGTCACTACCTACCCGTACCTCCCCCCTGTGCGGGGTACAATATTGATATGATATTAAAATAATACCATTAATAAATAACATAATAAAAGACCACCACTTTTATAGAGACATAACGCCACTGTGTGGCGCCGCCATCAGTCTCCTTAGACTCGGTACTTTGTCGTCGCCGTCGACTTCGCACCTTCGCCCCATATAGTAGTGGCGCGGCGCGACGGGCCTAATGTGTAAGTGAAAAAAAAAAAAAAAAATTAAATTAATTGTTATTTTACAATATCTTCTAATATGAATAAGAGTACTTTGTATTGGTACGTTTTGTTTTTTGTTTTTTTTTTTTTAAACGGAACTGAACCTAAGTGACCGGCCTGCGGCCGGGCACCCGTCTTATTCATGTTCTAACCTAACCTAACCTATCCAAACCTTTTAAAACTAGTTTGGATTCCTTTAGACCTCAGCCCACCGGCAACTACGACTAACTAAACACTGATCTAGCTATCTGGCTTTCATCAGTGCATCAACAGCAGCATAACTAGTATTAAAATAGTAATGAGTTTTTATTAATGCATATATTCACATTAAATCTTGAATCTAAAGTCTAAAAGTGTCAAAACTAGATTTAGGTTAGGTTAGGTTAGAACATGAATACGAGGGGTGCCCGGCCACAGGCCGGGCACTTGGGTTCAGTTCAGTCAAAAATTATATATTATTTACTATTATTTATATTTGAATGAGAATGAAAAATAGCAATTATTTTGAATAGTTTTCAGAATGAGACAGACGGGTGTGGTAGGGTAAAATCTCCAATTTAAAGTTCTCTTATTGCGTATATGTTATGTGTGTTTGCATAGTAGTTTACTATAATGGTAAGCGGTTCGTGTAACGATCTTGCGCGTCTATATTTACAAGTGTGTGGGCAGTTCGTGTATTGATTATTCGATGACGGGACCTCGTAAGAGTCCCGTATCGTTATTTTTCGTCACTACCTACCCGTACCTCCCCCCCCGTGCAGGGAGTGGGTAATTTGCGCGCCTGCTGCCTTCCTTGGATGTGGTAGCAGTTTCTCAGGCTCCCTCACCGGAATCGAACCCTGATTCCCCGTTACCCGCGACAGACAATGGTAGTCGCAGAAACTCATTCCGATTACGAGACCTCGTAAGAGTCCCGTATCGTTATTTTTCGTCACTACCTACCCCCCTACCTCCCCCCGTGCGGGGTACAATATTGATATGATATTAAAAAAATACCATTAATAAATAACATAATAAAAGACCACCACTTTTATAGAGACATAACGCCACTGTGTGGCGCCGCCATCAGTCTCCTTAGACTCGGTACTTTGTCGTCGCCGTCGACTTCGCACCTTCGCCCCATATAGTAGTGGCGCGGCGCGACGGGCCTAATGTGTAAGTGAAAAAAAAAAAAAAAAATTAAATTAATTGTTATTTTACAATATCTTCTAATATGAATAAGAGTACTTTGTATTGGTACGTTTTGTTTTTTGTTTTTTTTTTTTTAAACGGAACTGAACCTAAGTGACCGGCCTGCGGCCGGGCACCCGTCTTATTCATGTTCTAACCTAACCTAACCTATCCAAACCTTTTAAAACTAGTTTGGATTCCTTTAGACCTCAGCCCACCGGCAACTACGACTAACTAAACACTGATCTAGCTATCTGGCTTTCATCAGTGCATCAACAGCAGCATAACTAGTATTAAAATAGTAATGAGTTTTTATTAATGCATATATTCACATTAAATCTTGAATCTAAAGTCTAAAGGTGTCAAAACTAGATTTAGGTTAGGTTAGGTTAGAACATGAATACGAGGGGTGCCCGGCCACAGGCCGGGCACTTGGGTTCAGTTCAGTCAAAAATTATATATTATTTACTATTATTTATATTTGAATGAGAATGAAAAATAGCAATTATTTTGAATAGTTTTCAGAATGAGACAGACGGGTGTGGTAGGGTAAAATCTCCAATTTAAAGTTCTCTTATTGCGTATATGTTATGTGTGTTTGCATAGTAGTTTACTATAATGGTAAGCGGTTCGTGTAACGATCTTGCGCGTCTATATTTACAAGTGTGTGGGCAGTTCGTGTATTGATTATTCGATGACGGGACCTCGTAAGAGTCCCGTATCGTTATTTTTCGTCACTACCTACCCGTACCTCCCCCCCCGTGCAGGGAGTGGGTAATTTGCGCGCCTGCTGCCTTCCTTGGATGTGGTAGCAGTTTCTCAGGCTCCCTCACCGGAATCGAACCCTGATTCCCCGTTACCCGCGACAGACAATGGTAGTCGCAGAAACTCATTCCGATTACGAGACCTCGTAAGAGTCCCGTATCGTTATTTTTCGTCACTACCTACCCCCCTACCTCCCCCCGTGCGGGGTACAATATTGATATGATATTAAAAAAATACCATTAATAAATAACATAATAAAAGACCACCACTTTTATAGAGACATAACGCCACATAATTATAAAAAGTATAGTGTGTGGATCTAATCAACCACCACTGGCACCAGACCCTCAATGCCCTTAAATTTTACCTCGTTAAAATATTTAAAGTGTACTCATTCCGATTGCGAGACCTCGTAAGAGTCCCGTATCGTTATTTTTCGTCACTACCTACCCGTACCTCCCCCCTGTGCGGGGTACAATATTGATATGATATTAAAATAATACCATTAATAAATAACATAATAAAAGACCACCACTTTTATAGAGACATAACGCCACTGTGTGGCGCCGCCATCAGTCTCCTTAGACTCGGTACTTTGCCGTCGCCGTCGACTTCGCACCTTCGCCCCATATAGTAGTGGCGCGGCGCGACGGGCCTAATGTGTAAGTGAAAAAAAAAAAAAAAAATTAAATTAATTGTTATTTTACAATATCTTCTAATATGAATAAGAGTACTTTGTATTGGTACGTTTTGTTTTTTGTTTTTTTTTTTTTAAACGGAACTGAACCTAAGTGACCGGCCTGCGGCCGGGCACCCGTCTTATTCATGTTCTAACCTAACCTAACCTATCCAAACCTTTTAAAACTAGTTTGGATTCCTTTAGACCTCAGCCCACCGGCAACTACGACTAACTAAACACTGATCTAGCTATCTGGCTTTCATCAGTGCATCAACAGCAGCATAACTAGTATTAAAATAGTAATGAGTTTTTATTAATGCATATATTCACATTAAATCTTGAATCTAAAGTCTAAAGGTGTCAAAACTAGATTTAGGTTAGGTTAGGTTAGAACATGAATACGAGGGGTGCCCGGCCACAGGCCGGGCACTTGGGTTCAGTTCAGTCAAAAATTATATATTATTTACTATTATTTATATTTGAATGAGAATGAAAAATAGCAATTATTTTGAATAGTTTTCAGAATGAGACAGACGGGTGTGGTAGGGTAAAATCTCCAATTTAAAGTTCTCTTATTGCGTATATGTTATGTGTGTTTGCATAGTAGTTTACTATAATGGTAAGCGGTTCGTGTAACGATCTTGCGCGTCTATATTTACAAGTGTGTGGGCAGTTCGTGTATTGATTATTCGATGACGGGACCTCGTAAGAGTCCCGTATCGTTATTTTTCGTCACTACCTACCCGTACCTCCCCCCCCGTGCAGGGAGTGGGTAATTTGCGCGCCTGCTGCCTTCCTTGGATGTGGTAGCAGTTTCTCAGGCTCCCTCACCGGAATCGAACCCTGATTCCCCGTTACCCGCGACAGACAATGGTAGTCGCAGAAACTCATTCCGATTACGAGACCTCGTAAGAGTCCCGTATCGTTATTTTTCGTCACTACCTACCCCCCTACCTCCCCCCGTGCGGGGTACAATATTGATATGATATTAAAAAAATACCATTAATAAATAACATAATAAAAGACCACCACTTTTATAGAGACATAACGCCACATAATTATAAAAAGTATAGTGTGTGGATCTAATCAACCACCACTGGCACCAGACCCTCAATGCCCTTAAATTTTACCTCGTTAAAATATTTAAAGTGTACTCATTCCGATTGCGAGACCTCGTAAGAGTCCCGTATCGTTATTTTTCGTCACTACCTACCCGTACCTCCCCCCTGTGCGGGGTACAATATTGATATGATATTAAAATAATACCATTAATAAATAACATAATAAAAGACCACCACTTTTATAGAGACATAACGCCACTGTGTGGCGCCGCCATCAGTCTCCTTAGACTCGGTACTTTGTCGTCGCCGTCGACTTCGCACCTTCGCCCCATATAGTAGTGGCGCGGCGCGACGGGCCTAATGTGTAAGTGAAAAAAAAAAAAAAAAATTAAATTAATTGTTATTTTACAATATCTTCTAATATGAATAAGAGTACTTTGTATTGGTACGTTTTGTTTTTTGTTTTTTTTTTTTAAACGGAACTGAACCTAAGTGACCGGCCTGTGGCCGGGCACCCGTCTTATTCATGTTCTAACCTAACCTAACCTATCCAAACCTTTTAAAACTAGTTTGGATTCCTTTAGACCTCAGCCCACCGGCAACTACGACTAACTAAACACTGATCTAGCTATCTGGCTTTCATCAGTGCATCAACAGCAGCATAACTAGTATTAAAATAGTAATGAGTTTTTATTAATGCATATATTCACATTAAATCTTGAATCTAAAGTCTAAAGGTGTCAAAACTAGATTTAGGTTAGGTTAGGTTAGAACATGAA
The DNA here is from genome assembly GCF_905163445.1 of Pararge aegeria. NCBI lineage: Eukaryota > Metazoa > Arthropoda > Insecta > Lepidoptera > Nymphalidae > Pararge > Pararge aegeria. Next base: position 7,266 of record NW_024396999.1, on the reverse strand, counting down.
TACGAGGGGTGCCCGGCCACAGGCCGGGCACTTGGGTTCAGTTCAGTCAAAAATTATATATTATTTACTATTATTTATATTTGAATGAGAATGAAAAATAGCAATTATTTTGAATAGTTTTCAGAATGAGACAGACGGGTGTGGTAGGGTAAAATCTCCAATTTAAAGTTCTCTTATTGCGTATATGTTATGTGTGTTTGCATAGTAGTTTACTATAATGGTAAGCGGTTCGTGTAACGATCTTGCGCGTCTATATTTACAAGTGTGTGGGCAGTTCGTGTATTGATTATTCGATGACGGGACCTCGTAAGAGTCCCGTATCGTTATTTTTCGTCACTACCTACCCGTACCTCCCCCCCCGTGCAGGGAGTGGGTAATTTGCGCGCCTGCTGCCTTCCTTGGATGTGGTAGCAGTTTCTCAGGCTCCCTCACCGGAATCGAACCCTGATTCCCCGTTACCCGCGACAGACAATGGTAGTCGCAGAAACTCATTCCGATTACGAGACCTCGTAAGAGTCCCGTATCGATATTTTTCGTCACTACCTACCCCCCTACCTCCCCCCGTGCGGGGTACAATATTGATATGATATTAAAAAAAATACCATTAATAAATAACATAATAAAAGACCACCACTTTTATAGAGACATAACGCCACATAATTATAAAAAGTATAGTGTGTGGATCTAATCAACCACCACTGGCACCAGACCCTCAATGCCCTTAAATTTTACCTCGTTAAAATATTTAAAGTGTACTCATTCCGATTGCGAGACCTCGTAAGAGTCCCGTATCGTTATTTTTCGTCACTACCTACCCGTACCTCCCCCCTGTGCGGGGTACAATATTGATATGATATTAAAATAATACCATTAATAAATAACATAATAAAAGACCACCACTTTTATAGAGACATAACGCCACTGTGTGGCGCCGCCATCAGTCTCCTTAGACTCGGTACTTTGTCGTCGCCGTCGACTTCGCACCTTCGCCCCATATAGTAGTGGCGCGGCGCGACGGGCCTAATGTGTAAGTGAAAAAAAAAAAAAAAAATTAAATTAATTGTTATTTTACAATATCTTCTAATATGAATAAGAGTACTTTGTATTGGTACGTTTTGTTTTTTGTTTTTTTTTTTTTAAACGGAACTGAACCTAAGTGACCGGCCTGCGGCCGGGCACCCGTCTTATTCATGTTCTAACCTAACCTAACCTATCCAAACCTTTTAAAACTAGTTTGGATTCCTTTAGACCTCAGCCCACCGGCAACTACGACTAACTAAACACTGATCTAGCTATCTGGCTTTCATCAGTGCATCAACAGCAGCATAACTAGTATTAAAATAGTAATGAGTTTTTATTAATGCATATATTCACATTAAATCTTGAATCTAAAGTCTAAAGGTGTCAAAACTAGATTTAGGTTAGGTTAGGTTAGAACATGAATACGAGGGGTGCCCGGCCACAGGCCGGGCACTTGGGTTCAGTTCAGTCAAAAATTATATATTATTTACTATTATTTATATTTGAATGAGAATGAAAAATAGCAATTATTTTGAATAGTTTTCAGAATGAGACAGACGGGTGTGGTAGGGTAAAATCTCCAATTTAAAGTTCTCTTATTGCGTATATGTTATGTGTGTTTGCATAGTAGTTTACTATAATGGTAAGCGGTTCGTGTAACGATCTTGCGCGTCTATATTTACAAGTGTGTGGGCAGTTCGTGTATTGATTATTCGATGACGGGACCTCGTAAGAGTCCCGTATCGTTATTTTTCGTCACTACCCAGCCGTACCTCCCCCCCCGTGCAGGGAGTGGGTAATTTGCGCGCCTGCTGCCTTCCTTGGATGTGGTAGCAGTTTCTCAGGCTCCCTCACCGGAATCGAACCCTGATTCCCCGTTACCCGCGACAGACAATGGTAGTCGCAGAAACTCATTCCGATTACGAGACCTCGTAAGAGTCCCGTATCGTTATTTTTCGTCACTACCTACCCCCCTACCTCCCCCCGTGCGGGGTACAATATTGATATGATATTAAAAAAATACCATTAATAAATAACATAATAAAAGACCACCACTTTTATAGAGACATAACGCCACATAATTATAAAAAGTATAGTGTGTGGATCTAATCAACCACCACTGGCACCAGACCCTCAATGCCCTTAAATTTTACCTCGTTAAAATATTTAAAGTGTACTCATTCCGATTGCGAGACCTCGTAAGAGTCCCGTATCGTTATTTTTCGTCACTACCTACCCGTACCTCCCCCCTGTGCGGGGTACAATATTGATATGATATTAAAATAATACCATTAATAAATAACATAATAAAAGACCACCACTTTTATAGAGACATAACGCCACTGTGTGGCGCCGCCATCAGTCTCCTTAGACTCGGTACTTTGTCGTCGCCGTCGACTTCGCACCTTCGCCCCATATAGTAGTGGCGCGGCGCGACGGGCCTAATGTGTAAGTGAAAAAAAAAAAAAAAAAATTAAATTAATTGTTATTTTACAATATCTTCTAATATGAATAAGAGTACTTTGTATTGGTACGTTTTGTTTTTTGTTTTTTTTTTTTTAAACGGAACTGAACCTAAGTGACCGGCCTGCGGCCGGGCACCCGTCTTATTCATGTTCTTACCTAACCTAACCTATCCAAACCTTTTAAAACTAGTTTGGATTCCTTTAGACCTCAGCCCACCGGCAACTACGACTAACTAAACACTGATCTAGCTATCTGGCTTTCATCAGTGCATCAACAGCAGCATAACTAGTATTAAAATAGTAATGAGTTTTTATTAATGCATATATTCACATTAAATCTTGAATCTAAAGTCTAAAGGTGTCAAAACTAGATTTAGGTTAGGTTAGGTTAGAACATGAATACGAGGGGTGCCCGGCCACAGGCCGGGCACTTGGGTTCAGTTCAGTCAAAAATTATATATTATTTACTATTATTTATATTTGAATGAGAATGAAAAATAGCAATTATTTTGAATAGTTTTCAGAATGAGACAGACGGGTGTGGTAGGGTAAAATCTCCAATTTAAAGTTCTCTTATTGCGTATATGTTATGTGTGTTTGCATAGTAGTTTACTATAATGGTAAGCGGTTCGTGTAACGATCTTGCGCGTCTATATTTACAAGTGTGTGGGCAGTTCGTGTATTGATTATTCGATGACAGGACCTCGTAAGAGTCCCGTATCGTTATTTTTCGTCACTACCTACCCGTACCTCCCCCCCCCCGTGCAGGGAGTGGGTAATTTGCGCGCCTGCTGCCTTCCTTGGATGTGGTAGCAGTTTCTCAGGCTCCCTCACCGGAATCGAACCCTGATTCCCCGTTACCCGCGACAGACAATGGTAGTCGCAGAAACTCATTCCGATTACGAGACCTCGTAAGAGTCCCGTATCGTTATTTTTCGTCACTACCTACCCCCCTACCTCCCCCCATGCGGGGTACAATATTGATATGATATTAAAAAAATACCATTAATAAATAACATAATAAAAGACCACCACTTTTATAGAGACATAACGCCACATAATTATAAAAAGTATAGTGTGTGGATCTAATCAACCACCACTGGCACCAGACCCTCAATGCCCTTAAATTTTACCTCGTTAAAATATTTAAAGTGTACTCATTCCGATTGCGAGACCTCGTAAGAGTCCCGTATCGTTATTTTTCGTCACTACCTACCCGTACCTCCCCCCTGTGCGGGGTACAATATTGATATGATATTAAAATAATACCATTAATAAATAACATAATAAAAGACCACCACTTTTATAGAGACATAACGCCACTGTGTGGCGCCGCCATCAGTCTCCTTAGACTCGGTACTTTGTCGTCGCCGTCGACTTCGCACCTTCGCCCCATATAGTAGTGGCGCGGCGCGACGGGCCTAATGTGTAAGTGAAAAAAAAAAAAAAAAATTAAATTAATTGTTATTTTACAATATCTTCTAATATGAATAAGAGTACTTTGTATTGGTACGTTTTGTTTTTTGTTTTTTTTTTTTAAACGGAACTGAACCTAAGTGACCGGCCTGTGGCCGGGCACCCGTCTTATTCATGTTCTAACCTAACCTAACCTATCCAAACCTTTTAAAACTAGTTTGGATTCCTTTAGACCTCAGCCCACCGGCAACTACGACTAACTAAACACTGATCTAGCTATCTGGCTTTCATCAGTGCATCAACAGCAGCATAACTAGTATTAAAATAGTAATGAGTTTTTATTAATGCATATATTCACATTAAATCTTGAATCTAAAGTCTAAAGGTGTCAAAACTAGATTTAGGTTAGGTTAGGTTAGAACATGAATACGAGGGGTGCCCGGCCACAGGCCGGGCACTTGGGTTCAGTTCAGTCAAAAATTATATATTATTTACTATTATTTATATTTGAATGAGAATGAAAAATAGCAATTATTTTGAATAGTTTTCAGAATGAGACAGACGGGTGTGGTAGGGTAAAATCTCCAATTTAAAGTTCTCTTATTGCGTATATGTTATGTGTGTTTGCATAGTAGTTTACTATAATGGTAAGCGGTTCGTGTAACGATCTTGCGCGTCTATATTTACAAGTGTGTGGGCAGTTCGTGTATTGATTATTCGATGACGGGACCTCGTAAGAGTCCCGTATCGTTATTTTTCGTCACTACCTACCCGTACCTCCCCCCCCGTGCAGGGAGTGGGTAATTTGCGCGCCTGCTGCCTTCCTTGGATGTGGTAGCAGTTTCTCAGGCTCCCTCACCGGAATCGAACCCTGATTCCCCGTTACCCGCGACAGACAATGGTAGTCGCAGAAACTCATTCCGATTACGAGACCTCGTAAGAGTCCCGTATCGTTATTTTTCGTCACTACCTACCCCCCTACCTCCCCCCGTGCGGGGTACAATATTGATATGATATTAAAAAAATACCATTAATAAATAACATAATAAAAGACCACCACTTTTATAGAGACATAACGCCACATAATTATAAAAAGTATAGTGTGTGGATCTAATCAACCACCACTGGCACCAGACCCTCAATGCCCTTAAATTTTACCTCGTTAAAATATTTAAAGTGTACTCATTCCGATTGCGAGACCTCGTAAGAGTCCCGTATCGTTATTTTTCGTCACTACCTACCCGTACCTCCCCCCTGTGCGGGGTACAATATTGATATGATATTAAAATAATACCATTAATAAATAACATAATAAAAGACCACCACTTTTATAGAGACATAACGCCACTGTGTGGCGCCGCCATCAGTCTCCTTAGACTCGGTACTTTGTCGTCGCCGTCGACTTCGCACCTTCGCCCCATATAGTAGTGGCGCGGCGCGACGGGCCTAATGTGTAAGTGAAAAAAAAAAAAAAAAATTAAATTAATTGTTATTTTACAATATCTTCTAATATGAATAAGAGTACTTTGTATTGGTACGTTTTGTTTTTTGTTTTTTTTTTTTTAAACGGAACTGAACCTAAGTGACCGGCCTGCGGCCGGGCACCCGTCTTATTCATGTTCTAACCTAACCTAACCTATCCAAACCTTTTAAAACTAGTTTGGATTCCTTTAGACCTCAGCCCACCGGCAACTACGACTAACTAAACACTGATCTAGCTATCTGGCTTTCATCAGTGCATCAACAGCAGCATAACTAGTATTAAAATAGTAATGAGTTTTTATTAATGCATATATTCACATTAAATCTTGAATCTAAAGTCTAAAGGTGTCAAAACTAGATTTAGGTTAGGTTAGGTTAGAACATGAATACGAGGGGTGCCCGGCCACAGGCCGGGCACTTGGGTTCAGTTCAGTCAAAAATTATATATTATTTACTATTATTTATATTTGAATGAGAATGAAAAATAGCAATTATTTTGAATAGTTTTCAGAATGAGACAGACGGGTGTGGTAGGGTAAAATCTCCAATTTAAAGTTCTCTTATTGCGTATATGTTATGTGTGTTTGCATAGTAGTTTACTATAATGGTAAGCGGTTCGTGTAACGATCTTGCGCGTCTATATTTACAAGTGTGTGGGCAGTTCGTGTATTGATTATTCGATGACGGGACCTCGTAAGAGTCCCGTATCGTTATTTTTCGTCACTACCCAGCCGTACCTCCCCCCCCGTGCAGGGAGTGGGTAATTTGCGCGCCTGCTGCCTTCCTTGGATGTGGTAGCAGTTTCTCAGGCTCCCTCACCGGAATCGAACCCTGATTCCCCGTTACCCGCGACAGACAATGGTAGTCGCAGAAACTCATTCCGATTACGAGACCTCGTAAGAGTCCCGTATCGTTATTTTTCGTCACTACCTACCCCCCTACCTCCCCCCGTGCGGGGTACAATATTGATATGATATTAAAAAAATACCATTAATAAATAACATAATAAAAGACCACCACTTTTATAGAGACATAACGCCACATAATTATAAAAAGTATAGTGTGTGGATCTAATCAACCACCACTGGCACCAGACCCTCAATGCCCTTAAATTTTACCTCGTTAAAATATTTAAAGTGTACTCATTCCGATTGCGAGACCTCGTAAGAGTCCCGTATCGTTATTTTTCGTCACTACCTACCCGTACCTCCCCCCTGTGCGGGGTACAATATTGATATGATATTAAAATAATACCATTAATAAATAACATAATAAAAGACCACCACTTTTATAGAGACATAACGCCACTGTGTGGCGCCGCCATCAGTCTCCTTAGACTCGGTACTTTGTCGTCGCCGTCGACTTCGCACCTTCGCCCCATATAGTAGTGGCGCGGCGCGACGGGCCTAATGTGTAAGTGAAAAAAAAAAAAAAAAAATTAAATTAATTGTTATTTTACAATATCTTCTAATATGAATAAGAGTACTTTGTATTGGTACGTTTTGTTTTTTGTTTTTTTTTTTTTAAACGGAACTGAACCTAAGTGACCGGCCTGCGGCCGGGCACCCGTCTTATTCATGTTCTTACCTAACCTAACCTATCCAAACCTTTTAAAACTAGTTTGGATTCCTTTAGACCTCAGCCCACCGGCAACTACGACTAACTAAACACTGATCTAGCTATCTGGCTTTCATCAGTGCATCAACAGCAGCATAACTAGTATTAAAATAGTAATGAGTTTTTATTAATGCATATATTCACATTAAATCTTGAATCTAAAGTCTAAAGGTGTCAAAACTAGATTTAGGTTAGGTTAGGTTAGAACATGAATACGAGGGGTGCCCGGCCACAGGCCGGGCACTTGGGTTCAGTTCAGTCAAAA